>NC_088220.1:83096395-83396395 GCF_036934945.1 Oncorhynchus masou masou | reverse complement strand
TAACTTTGTTGTCCTTGCTTGGTGTCACTGTCCATTTGGAAGACCCATTTCCGACCAAGCTTTAACTTCCTGACTGATGTCTTGAGATGTTGCTTCAATATATCCACATAATTCTCTTCTCATGATGCCATCTATTTTGTGAAGTGCACCAGTACCTCCTGCAGCAAAGCAACCCCACAACATGATGCTGCCACCCCCGTGCTTCACGGATGGGATGGTGTTCTTCGGCTTGCAAGCCTCGTCCTTTTCCGCATGTGCAGTTTTATGGCGGTCTTTCAGGTTATGTTGATATAGGACTCGTTTTACTGTGGATACAGATAATGTTGTACCTGTTTCCTCCAGCATCTTCACAAGGACCTTTGCTGTTGTTCTGGGATTGATTTGCACTTTTCGCACCAAAGCACGCTAACCTCTAGGAGACAGAAGGTGTCTCCTTCCTGAGCGGCTGCGTGGTCCCATGGTGTTTATACTTGCGTACTATTGTTTGTACAGATGAACATGGTACCTTTCGGAGTTTGGAAATTGCTCCCAAGGATGAACCAGACGTGTAGAGGTCTACAAGTTTTTATCTGAAGGGCCAATAGGCGGCACTCTTTCCTCTGGTCTAAAAAATATATATCCTAATGCCCCAGGGCAGTGATTGGGGACACTGCAATGTGTAGGGTGCCATTTTTCAGATGGGACGTTAAACGGGTGTCCTGACTTTCTGAGGTCATTAAAGATCCCATGGCACTTATCGTAAGAGTAGGGGTGTTAACCCCGGTGTCCTGGCTAAATTCGCAATCTGGCCCTCACACCATCACGGTCACCTAATAATCCCCAGTTTACAATTTGCTCATTCATGCCCCTCCTTTCCACTGTAACTATTCCCCAGGTCGTTGCTGTAAATGAGAACGTGTTCTCAGTCAACTTACCTGGTAAAATAACGGATAAATAAAATAAAACCTGAAGTGTTAACAAGGCATTCAGATTCCAAAGTCAGATTTTTCTTAATGCAACTTTCAGATATTTTAATGTATCATCAATTAGTCTTCAAATTAATTAATTATTCTTTACCTCATGTAAGTCTCATTCCACTCTCATTATTTTTGTTGGTTATCTGCACGAACCCAGCCTTCACTATGAGTCATCCATACATCAATGGTTTTAAATCCTTTATTTACTAACTACGTAATTGACAGAAATGCATAATCAACGAGTAGATTTTTACAAGGAAATGATAGTGAAGTTTCCCTAGTGGGATAAACTGGTATTGCGGCTTGGTGTACAAAAAGGAAGTGGGGGTCGACTAAGATAAGACACTACAAAGTTGATAATTATAACAATTTAAATGCTAATCCTTTGCACATGAACGTCCACTCATTCGGGAATAATTGCAATCAATACATATATTTACGCTCAGTGTGTCGTCGGGTTCTCTGTTGAAAAGGTCGTTTCTGTTGGAGAGTTTGTCCGCCCTCTCTCTCTCTGCCGTGTTTGGAATTGATAGTTCAGAGTAACATTCAGCAATGTCATTATAGAATAGATGTTTCGGCGGTTTGTCATCGTCGCGTTCAATGATAGCGAATTCATAGCTGCAGATTAGCAATTAGTATCAAAGATTTGTTCTTATTCTGTTGGTATCGATAGTCTAAGAGTTTAACCACATGCTATGGTTCAAAGATTCAGTAATCTACTCAAACCTTAACTCCCTCCCTGATGGGGTACAGGTTGTTGGGGATTAATCACAATTAGTTGGGTAACATAAATAGGATGTTTTATTTTCATGATATGCTTATGAGTTACTTCTCATAAGAATGTATTTTGTTGTACAATAGTGGTGGCCATTGGCAGTTATCTGTTCTCTGTTATGTACTTGAGTGAAGACCCAAAAGCGGTTTTAACAGAAAACAGAGTTCTTTAATGAAAAAACAGGAATGGCATAAATCCTCTTCCAACGTGGTCAATGGAACAAAAAGAACGTTAGTATAATGCAGGATGCACCTGCCAGGCAGACTCCGACAGGATAGGACAAGGTGGAAGCAAACGCGACGACAGCTTGCTTCTGGCATCAAAAAACACAAACAAGAATCAGACACTGAAAGTAGCAGGAACAGAGAGAGAAATAGAGACCTAATCAGAGGGGGAAGAGAGAACAGGTGTGAAAGAGTGAATGAGCTAGTTAGAGGAGATGTAGAACAGCTGAAGAATGAGAGACAGAGAAGGTAACCTAAAAAGACCAGCAGAGAGAGACAGAGTGAAGAGAAAGGACAGGAACAGACATAACAAGACATGACAGTACCCCCCCACTCACCGAGCGCCTCCTGGCGCACTCGAGGAGGAAACCTGGCGGCAACGGAGGAAATCATCGATCAGCGAACGGTCCAGCACGTCCCGAGAGGGAACCCAACTCCTCTCCTCAGGACCGTACCCCTCCCAATCCACTAGGTACTGATGACCACGGCCCCGAGGGCGCATGTCCAAAATCTTACGAACCCTGTAGATGGGTGCGCCCTCGACAAGGATGGGGGGAGGGACGAGCGGGGCGCGAAGAACGGGCTTAACACAGGAGACATGGAAGACCGGGTGAACGCGACGAAGATAGCGGGAGAAGAAGTCGCACTGCGACAGGATTAATGACCTGAGAAATACGGAACGGACCAATGAACCGCGGGGCCAACTTGCGAGAAGCTGTCTTAAGGGGAAGGTTCTGAGTGGAGAGCCATACTCTCTGACCGCAACAATATCTAGGACTCTTGGTCCTACGCTTATTAGCGGCCCTCACAGTCTGCGCCCTATTACGGCAAAGTGCCGACCTGACCCCCTTCCAGGTGCGCTCGCAACGCTGGACAAAAGCCTGAGCGGAGGGGACGCAGGACTCGGCGAGCTGAGATGAGAACAGCGGAGGCTGGTACCCGAGGCTACACTGAAAAGGGGATAGACCGGTAGCAGACGAGGGAAGCGAGTTGTGGGCGTACTCTGCCCAGGGGAGCTGTTCTGACCAAGACGCAGGGTTACGAAAAGAAAGACTGCGTAAAATGCGACCAACAGTCTGATTGGCCCGTTCGGCTTGACCGTTAGACTGGGGATGAAAGCCGGACGAGAGACTGACGGAAGCCCCAATCAAACGGCAAAACTCCCTCCAAAATTGAGACGTGAACTGCGGGCCTCTGTCGGAAACGACGTCAGACGGAAGGCCATGAATTCGGAAAACATTCTCGATAATGATCTGAGCCGTCTCCTTAGCAGAAGGGAGCTTATCGAGAGGAATGAAATGAGCCGCCTTAGAGAATCTATCGACAACCGTAAGAATAACTGTCTTCCCGCTGATGAAGGCAGTCCGGTGATAAAATCTAAAGCGATGTGAGACCACGGTCGAGAGGGAATGGGAAGCGGTCTGAGACGGCCGGCAGGAGGAGAGTTCCCAGATTTAGTCTGCGCGCAGACCGAACAAGCGGCGACAAATCGACGCGCGTCACGTTCCCGAGTGGGCCACCAGAAACGCTGGCGAATGGAAGCGAGCGTACCCCGAACGCCGGGGTGGCCGGCTAACTTGGCAGAGTGGGCCCACTGAAGAACGGCCGGACGAGTAGGAACGGGAACGAACAGAAGGTTCCTAGGACAAGCTCGCGGCGACGGAGTGTGAGCGAGTGCTTGCTTTACCTGCCTCTCAATTCCCCAGACAGTCAACCCGACAACACGCCCGTCAGGGAGAATCCCCTCGGGGTCGGTGGAGACCTCAGAAGAACTGAAGAGACGAGATAAAGCATCAGGCTTGGTGTTTTTTGAGCCCGGACGATAAGAAATAACAAACTCGAAACGAGCGAAAAACAGAGCCCAACGAGCCTGACGCGCATTAAGTCGTTTGGCTGAACGGATGTACTCAAGGTTCCTATGGTCAGTCCAAACGACAAAAGGAACGGTCGCCCCCTCCAACCACTGTCGCCATTCGCCTAGTGCTAAGCGGATGGCGAGCAGTTCGCGATTACCAACATCATAGTTACGTTCTGACGGCGATAAGCGATGAGAGAAAAACGCGCAAGGATGGACCTTGCCGTCAGAGAGAGCGCTGAGAAAGAATGGCTCCCACGCCCACCTCTGACGCGTCAACCTCAACAACAAACTGTCTAGAGATGTCAGGTGTAACAAGAATAGGAGCGGATGTAAAACGATTCTTAAGAAGATCAAAAGCTCCCTGGGCGGAAACGGACCACTTAAAGCACGTCTTAACAGAAGTAAGGGCTGTGAGGGGAGCTGCCACCTGACCGAAATTACGGATGAAACGACGATAGAAATTAGCGAAGCCCAGAAAGCGCTGCAGCTCGACGCGTGACTTAGGAACGGGCCAATCAATGACAGCCTGGACCTTAGCGGGATCCATCTTAATGCCCTCAGCGGAAATAACGGAACCGAGAAAAGGGACAGAGGCGGCATGAAAAGTGCACTTCTCAGCCTTCACATAAAGACAGTTCTCCAAAAGGCGCTGGAGGACGCGTCGCACGTGCTGAACATGAATCGAGAGAGACGGTGAAAAAATCAGGATATCGTCCATGTAAACGAAAACAAAAATGTTCAGCATGTCTCTCAGGACGTCGTTAACTAGTGCCTGAAAGACAGCTGGAGCGTTAAACGAGGCCGAAAGGAAGAACCCGGTATTCAAAGTGCCCTAACGGAGTGTTAAACGCCGTCTTCCACTCGTCCCCCTCCCTGATGCGCACGAGATGGTAGGCGTTACGAAGGTCCAATTTGGTGAAAAACCTGGCTCCCTGCAGGATCTCGAAGGCTGAAGACATAAGAGGAAGCGGATAACGATTCTTAACTGTTATGTCATTCAGCCCTCGATAATCCACGCATGGGCGCAGGGACCCGTCCTTCTTCTGAACAAAAAAAAACCCCGCTCCGGCGGGAGAGGAGGAGGAGACTATGGTACCGGCGTCGAGCGAAACCGACAAATAATCCTCGAGAGCCTTACGTTCGGGAGCCGACAGAGAGTATAATCTACCCCGGGGGAGTAGTTCCCGGAAGGAGATCAATACTACAGTCATACGACCGGTGTGGAGGGAGAGAAGTGGCCTTGGAACGACTGAACACCGTGCGCAGATCGTGATACTCCTCCGGCACCCCTGTCAAATCGCCAGGCTCCTCCTGTGAAGAAGAGACAGAGGAAACAGGAGGGATAGCAGACATTAAACAGGTCACATGACAAGAAACATTCCAGGATAGGATAGTATTACTAGACCAATTAATAGAAGGGTTATGGCGCACTAGCCAGGGATGACCCAAAACAACAGGTGTAAAAGGTGAACGAAAAATTAAAAAAGAAATGGTTTCGCTATGATTACCAGAGACAGTGAGGGTTAAAGGCAGCGTCTCACGCTGAATCTTGGGGAGAGAACTACCATCTAAAGCGAACAAGGCCGTGGGCTCCCTAACTGTCTGAGAGGAATGTCATGTTCCCGAGCCCAGGTCTCGTCCATAAAACAGCCCTCCGCCCCAGAGTCTATCAAGGCACTGCAGGAAGCAGATGAACCGGGCCAGCGGAGATGGACCGGAAAAGTAGTGCGTGATCCAGAAGGAGAGGCCTGAGTAGTTGCGCTCACCAGTAGCCCTCCTCTTACTGATGAGCTCTGGCTTTTACTGGACATGAGGTGACAAAATGACCAGCGGAGCCGCAGTAGAGACAGAGGCGATTGGTGATTCTCCGTTCCTTCTCCTTGGCCGAGATGCGGATACCCCCAGCTGCATAGGCTCAGCATCCGAGCCGGCGGAGGAGGGTGGCAGTGATGCGGCAGGTGGCAGTGATGTGGAGAGGGGAGCAGCGGAGAACGCGAGCTCCTTTCCACGAGCTCGGCGACGAAGATCAAACCGTCGCTCTATGCGAATAGCGAGAGCTATTAAGGAGTCCAGACTGGAAGGAACCTCCCGGGAGAGGATCTCGTCCTTAACCTCGACGAGGAGACCCTCCAGAAAACGAGCGAGCAAAGCCGGCTCGTTCCAGTCACTTGAGGCAGCGAGAGTGCGAAACTCAATAGAATAATCCGTTATGGATCGATTCCCCTGACATAGGGAAGACAGGGCCCTGGAAGCCTCCTCCCCAAAAACAGAACGGTCAAAAACCCGTATCATCTCCTCCTTAAAGTCTTGATACTGGTTAATACACTCAGCCCTCGCCTCCCAGACTGCCGTGCCCCACTCACGCGCCCGTCCGGTAAGGAGAGAAATGACGTAGGCGATGCGGGCTGCGCTCCTGGAGTAAGTGTTGGGCTGGAGAGAGAACACCACATCACACTGAGTGAGGAATGAGCGGCACTCAGTGGGCTCCCCAGAGTAACACGGCGGGTTGTTGATCCTGGGCTCCAGAGACTCGGAAACCCTGGAAGTGGGCGGTGGATCGAGGTGGAGTTGGTGAACCTGTCTTGTGAGGTCGGAGACTTGGACGGCCAGGGTCTCAACGGCATGTCGAGCAGCAGACAATTCCTCCTCGTGTCTGCCTAGCATCGCTCCCTGGATCTCGACGGCGGAGTGAAAAGGGTCTGGAGCCGCTGGGTCCATTCTTGGTCTGATTCTTCTGTTATGTACTTGAGTGAAGACCCAAAAGCGGTTTTAACAGAAAACAGAGTTCTTTAATGAAAAAACAGGAATGGCATAAATCCTCTTCCAACGTGGTCAATGGAACAAAAAGAACGTTAGTATAATGCAGGATGCACCTGCCAGGCAGACTCCGACAGGATAGGACAAGGTGGAAGCAAACGCGACGACAGCTTGCTTCTGGCATCAAAAAACACAAACAAGAATCAGACACTGAAAGTAGCAGGAACAGAGAGAGAAATAGAGACCTAATCAGAGGGGGAAGAGAGAACAGGTGTGAAAGAGTGAATGAGCTAGTTAGAGGAGATGTAGAACAGCTGAAGAATGAGAGACAGAGAAGGTAACCTAAAAAGACCAGCAGAGAGAGACAGAGTGAAGAGAAAGGACAGGAACAGACATAACAAGACATGACAGTTCTCTGTCAGGACTAAGTTGCTTGGGCCGCAGAAAGGGGAGAGGTCAAGGTGTCATCATGTGTAAATATATCTTTTGCTCCACTGTGTCTGTGTGCCAGTCACTCCCTACTTTTCCCATCGGGGAGAGGAGGATGGCAGTGTCTGGAATCATTCTATGCTCCCTCTTTTGTTGCCCCTATCTTGACCTATAGCCTCACTCTCCTCTCTGTGAGCTTGTTCAGGATTGGTTGTATTCAGAATTGGTTGTATCTAAATTACAATTTGATATATATCATAGGGTGGGGGTAATGTCTTGGTACCATTTTGTACCAAGGACGAGATAAGAGCTTTGTTTAGGAGACCAAACTGAACAATAATTTATAGCCAACTCTGTCTGGCTAGGGGATACTCCTCTCTGAAGTAAAGTCTTTCTTTGTGTAAGTTCCTAAGACCTGTTGTTTGTCATGTCATCTAGGGGGGGTGGATCTTTGCTATAAAGGATCCCATTTGCCATTATGTTGACCACTCTCAACTTTTCATTAGAGATACTGAACTGTTGAAAGTCAAAATGCTATTGCAAAAGCTTAATTATTATTAAAGGTGAAGATTAAGCATAACTCTGACTGGGCTGTGATTTGCTCTCTCATCATTTGCTAATTAAGGAAATTTCCACGACATTTGGCAACGGGGATGGGATGTGAATATTCACTCGGTGACCGCTCCTGACGACCTAGGTAATCGTGCACAAGGGATCCCTCAAACTCGGGATCTCAGGGAGACCACACTTGGGGAACGGAGCAGATGGACCAACCTAAGATCGGAGAGGCAGCGAGCCGAGTGGATACCACATCCCGAACATAGTAAAAAAAAAAGAAAAAAAAGAGATGAGATGAGCAAACCACACTTGAAGTTGAGTTGGATAGGACTTAGAGCTTGGTGAAGCCCTAGTGGAAGAAGGACCTCATTCTGTGTATCTGTGTGATTGTCTAAGTGACCCTCAGAGGTGTTGAATTCCAATTATTTTAAATATGCTAGCCAGGTATGCCCTGGGTTACTCTGTGTGAGTATTTTGTAGGAGCATTCTGTGTGGGCGCGGTAGGTTGTCTCTGTGTGGGTTACCTTTTTATGTTCTGATGTTCTGTGTGGACATCTGACCAGTTCTGTGTGAGCATCTGACCAATCCTGTGTGGGTGATCAGTAAAATTCTGTGTGAAGTACTGTTGTAACTGTTTTCTCTCCCTGTGTGTGTGTGTGTGTGTGTGTGTGTGTGTGTGTGTGTGTGTGTGTGTGTGTGTGTGTGTGTGTGTGTGTGTGTGCGTGTGCGTGTGCGCGTGCGCGTGCGTGTGTGCGTGTGTGTGTGTGTGCGTGTGCGTGTGCGTGTGTGTGTGAGAGAGTGGGAGTGAGATTGTGTGTGTGTGAGACTAAGGAGCCATAGGCGCGTGCGAGTGCAAAGAACCAGGCATACCGGACCCTCCTACTGTAGCCTTGAAGGTTATGGTAGATAAATGGGGTAGGGATATTCTGGAACAGGTACTTCTATGGCATAGAGAGGGTGGTTTTCCTTTGACAGGGACACTAAGTGTGACGCTGTTAGACGAGATAAGACAGAGATTGGTAGAGAAGGAAGGTAAACTAGGAAAAAAGGATCAAATTGACTGGGTGAAATTCATGAAATGGGAAGCTGACAAATGGAAGAAAAGACAGGACACATTTTGGGGAAAACCCTGTCAGAATATGGTAGTTCAGACTGAGGAAGGAGAAAAGAAGGGGAAAGATGAAACAGTGAGAAGGAATAGGAAGGATGATGATGACAGAGACTGTTCCCCTCCTTACTGTACTCCTCAAATTCTCTACCCAGTGTTGCCGGACCTCCCTCCTCCTCAGACGCCTCCTGCTAATTCGCTGGATGCAAGACCACTACAACCTGCAACCCCACCCCCTGTCTCTCCCAAAACCACAGTGATTTCTGGAGTGACTCCGGCCAGTCTCACTGGGGGCGCAGTGGGGGGAACACGCCAGAAGGGAAAAAAAATCAACAATCCTTTTCTCAAGGCTCCTCCACTCAGCTCCAGTGAGGAAAGTGAGGACGGAGGGGCATCCCAGCTGACTCCCCCATTGAAGGACCGTCTACGGACCAGGACGGAGAGGCGTGTCTCTACCCCCTTCCCATACGACCCAGCATCAGACATGTATCATCAATACCCTCTGATGGCCTGTCCTCCTAACCCTCAGCCACAACCTGATGATACTGCTGCCACCGCAGCATGGAACCCCATTGTGTCTCCATGTCCAGAGGACGTGGAGACATGATGAAATCAAAGACATTGTAGAGGACCTACCAGACCCAAGTAAGGACGCTGTGAAATATTCAGTAGAGTCTAGGGTATTGGTGGATCAGTACAAACCATCTGCTGCTGAGATAGCCCATATCTGTAAAAAGAAACTGGGACTCATGTGGGCGGATGTACAAGGACAGTTTGATTGCAACTACCTGTGGGCTGAGAATGGCGCATATCAGGACCAGATAACGGCGCTGCTGGCCAGGATTGTGGAGATGTATCCAACTAAGACTGACTGGACTGCTATCAGAGAATGCACTATGAAGAAAGACGAGGGCCTGCAGGCTTTCAGAAAGAGACTTGAGACCTGTTTCAGGCTACACAGCGGTATCAGACCAAACGAACATGCATATGGGGATCTGCTGAAAGACGCCCTGGTGAGGGGTCTGACACCGGGCCTGGAGAAAGCTGTGAGGACTACCTGCATCAGTTGGGAGACTGAGCCATTAGCAACGGTGGTACAGCACTGCAAGCATGCTGAGAGACAACAAAGTACTCAGAAGGAAGAAAAAATTAAGGAAGAAAAAGTAAAGATACAGAAACTACAGGCTGCTCAGATGACGTTTTACCAGGGAGCCCCAGCAGGGACAGGACGAGGGGGTGGAATGCGCAAGTGTTACAACTGTGGGAAGCCGGGTCATTTTGCAGCTGACTGCTCTGGGCCAACAAATCCACAGAGGAACAAAGACAGGGGCGGACTGAGAAGAGGGGCCCGAGAGGAGGGGGCAAGAAGAGGAGGAAAAGGAGCACATGCATGGACAGCCCCATTCCAACAACAGCCGTGGCAGCCACCTCCCAACCAATGGCAGGTCGGGCCACCTCACGGGGTCCAGCAACAGCAACAGTGGGGACCACAAGGAGTCCCTCCAGACAGAGGACAAACTGGAGCCTGGCAGACGGGGCCGCCGGCACAGACGACCCTGTACAATCCAGGACAGGGACAGGAGGAGGAGTATTGACATGATGAGAAGACAGGGACAGTTGTGCTAAAATCCTCAGAGCAACAAGAGCATTTGTTTTTAACCTCTTGAAACTCTAGGGGCGCTATATCATTTTTGGATAAAAAGATGTGCCCGTTTTAAGCGCAATATTTTGTCACAAAAAGATGCTCGACTATGCATATAATTGAAAGCTTTGGAAAGAAAACACTCTGACGTTTCCAGAACTGCAAAGATATTCTCTGTGCGTGCCCTAGAACGTGAGCTACAGGCAAAACCAAGATGAAACGGCATCCAGGAAATCAGCAGGATTTTTGAGGCTCCGTTTTCCATTGTCTCCTTATATGGCTGTGAATGCGAGAGGAATGAGCCTGCCCTTTCTGTCGTTTCCCCAAGGTGTCTGCAGCATTGTGACGTATTTGTAGGCATATCATTGGAAGATTGACCATAAGAGACCACATTTACCAGGTGTCCGCCCGGTGTCCTGCGCCAAAATTGGTGCGCAAACCTCAGCTGCAAGTATTTTTCCATGGAATTCAGAGAAGAAAGCTGGCTTCCACGAACGATATATCAATGAAGAGATATGTGAAAAAACACCTTGAGGATTGATTCCAAACAACGTTTGCCATGTTTCGGTCGATATTATGGAGTTAATTCGGAAAAAGTTTGACGTTGTTGGTGACTGAATATTCGGTTCGTTTCGGTAGCCAAATGTGATGTACAAAACGGAGCGATTTCTCCTACACAAAGATTCTTTCAGGAAAAACTGAACATTTGCTATGTAACTGAGAGTCTCCTCATTGAAAACATCCGAAGCTCTTCAAAGGTAAATGATTTTATTTATTTGGTTATCTGGTTTTTGTGAAAATGTTGCGTGCTAAATGCTACTCAAAATGCTAAGCTAGCTTAGCATACTCTTACACAAATTAGTGATTTGCTATGGTTCAAAAGCATATTTTGAAAATCTGAGATGACAGTGTTGTTAAGAAAAGGCTAAGCTTGAGAGCAGGCGCATTATTTTCATTTTATTTGCGATTTTCAGAAATCGTTAACGTTATGTTATGCTAATGAGCTTGAGGCTATAACTGGATACAGGTTTTTTTCATAGCCAAACGTGAACAAAACGGAGCGATTTGTCCTACACAAATAATATTTTTGGGAAAAACTGAACATTTGCTATCTAACTGAGAGTCTACTCATTGAAAACATCTGAAGTTCTTCAAAGGTAAATGATTTTATTTGAATTATTTTCTTGTTTTTGTGAAAATGTTGCTGGCTGAAGTCTAGGCTTATAGCTATGTTAGCAATCAATACTCTTACACAAATGCTTGTTTAGCTATGGTTGAAAAGCATATTTTGAAAATCTGAGATGACAGTGTTGTTAACAAAAGTCTAAGCTTGAGAGCAAATATATTTATTTCATTTCATTTGCGATTTTCATGAATAGTTAACGTTGCGTTATGCGAATGAGCTTGAGGCTATAAATAGAATCCCGGATCCGGGATTGCGCGACGCAACAGGTTAAAGTGTCACACCCTTCTGAGAGTAGAGCCAACAGCGGAGGCTTGCATCAATGTTGAGTCATTAATATTTCTTGTTGATACTGGGGCTGCTATGTCTGTCATTAACTGCAAGGCTATGATAAAACCTCCCATGTCTAATGAAATGGTCAAAACTATAGGGGCTTCAGGCCTCCCACTCAGAGAGCAGGTAACTATGCCTCTGCCTGTCTCCTTTTGTGAGGAGAAGTGTCAACATCAATTTCTCTACTCTGACCACTGTCCTGTCAAGCTGATGGGCAGGGACCTCCTGTGTAAACTTGTCATCAACATAACATGTGGCCGAACCGGTTTAACTGTTATTCATGAGGAAGAGGAGGAAGTGGGGGAGCAATTGATGTTAATGTCTGAGTGTTGTGACTGGTATTATGCATGGGATGTTGATGATGAGGTGCCCAATATTGCTCGTGTTTTCTCAATGGCCAAAACCCATTGGGTCCACGAGGGCAGTTTCATGTCTGAAGCAGGCTTACATTGCACCTCCCATTTTTCACCATTGACAAGAGATCTCCATTATGAGAAACAATGGCTGTGTGATACATTACAGAATGAGACAGTGCAGTGTGAGGGTTTATACTGTAGCAGTGATTTCTGTGCTTTAGGGGTTAATCTAACCCCTGCACAGAAAGAGCTCTACCTGTTTGAGGATAGCGCACCACATGTGTCCCTGGCAAAATCAGACAGAGTAGAATGGGTGGATACTGGAATTTGGATGAAATGCTTGGTTGATGCTACAGACTGGGAGATGCGCCCTGATGGGTCAACTTATTCACCCAGCACACTGACAAGTTGTTACCCACTCAGTTGGGGAACACCAACTGAGAGGGGTGTGCATGGTGTTGATCAGGTTGCTTTTTCTACCAATATCATGTTGAGTGAAGACTTACCCCTCCTGAGAGGGGTCCCTGAATGCCTATGGGCAAGGGAAAAGTATGATTTTGGGAGAATAAAGGGAGCTGAGCCAATGGTAGTCACTCCTAAAGATACCAGGCGCCCGTCTAGAGCACAGTATCCACTCAGTAAGGAGGCAATAGCAGGTATTACACCTGTTCATGCATCCTTGTTAGCTAATGGTGCTTTATTTCCCTGTCCAGAATCACCCTGTAACACCCCTATCTTGCCTGTTAGAAAACCTTCAGGTGATTGGAGATTTGTCCAGGACTTAAGGCCTGTGAACGATGCAGTTTTTGCCCGTGCCCCGGTGGTTCCTAATGTTACTACACTGTTGGGGGCGGTAACACCAACAGCAGAGTGGTTCTCTGTGATTGATTTGACAAATGCATTTTTCAGTATTCCAGTGGCACCAGCATCTCAGTTCTAGTTTGCTTTCAAGTTACAGTTGGTTTCACAGGCAGTGAGGTATTTGGGTCATGACATCTCTCCCAATGGCAGGCAGCTGGGTAAAGAGAGGATACAGGCTATTCTCTCTGTCCCACAGCGGGTTAATAAACGACACATGATGTCATTGACTGGTATGGCAGGGTATTGTAGGGCGTGGTTAACTGACTATGCTGAGGTGGTGCAGCCGCTTGCTGACCTTATTTATGGCCACAAAATGGCTATGAGTGACAAAATTAAGTGGACACCAGAGGGACTGATTGCTCTGACCAGACTGAAACAACTCATGACTACTTCTCCCTGTGTGGGGCTCCCTGACCATTCTAAACCTTTTAACCTTTTTGTTTGTGAGAAAAATGGTTTTATGTCATCTGTTTTAACACAGGAACATGGAGAAATACAGCGCCCAGTTAGGTATTATTCCAAACAGCTGGACAGTGTGGCCAGAGGTCTGGTTTGTTGTTTGAGAGCTGTGGCTGCAGCTACTGAAGCTGTGTTGGCTTGTGCAGACATTGTTGCCATGTGTGAACTCACTGTACACGTTCCTCATGCTGTACACGCTCTTATTTCACAGGCAAAGACGGCCCATCTAACACCAGCTCGACTGCTCCATTATCAGAATGTTCTTCTGACAATGTGTCATGTGACCCTGAAAAGGTGCACTGTGTTAAATCCTGCTACTTTGTTGCCCACCAAGGATGATGGAGAGCCGCACGACTGTGCTGAACTGTTGGAGCTTGTCTCTAAACCAAGGTCGGATTTAACTGATGTCCCTTTGCAAAATGCACATTTGGAACTGTTTGTAGATGGCTCTGCTCAGCGTTCTGAGAAAGGAGAACCATTGGTTGCGTATGCGGTTACTACTGCCTCAACCAAACTAGAAAGTGCTAAATTACCCTCCCACCTTTCTGCTCAAGCAGCAGAACTCTTTGCACTCACTAGAGCTTGCTTATTAGCTAAAGGCCAGTCTGCTACAATCTATACAGATAGCAGATATGCCTTTGGTGTGGTCCATGATTTTGGTTTCTGTGGAAACAGCGCGGCTTCCTGACCTCCTCTGGTAAGGCGATCTCTCATTCAAAACTTGTTGATAACTTGCTAAAAGCTATTTTGCTCCCTTCTGAAATTCCTGTTTGTAAGTGCCTTGCTCATGCTAACTCTTCCGACCCTGTCTCCAAAGGTAATGCTCTGACTGACTTGCCAGCTAAGGCAGCAGCTGTCTCCTTGGAGGCCCATGTGTTACAGATGGTTTTACTTCCTGATAGTAACCTCTTCTCTCCCACTGATATCTCTGACTTGCAATCCTCTGTAGGTCCTGTTGAGTTGAGGAAGTGGAAACGACTATGTACATATGACCAGGTGCAGAAACTCTGCCTGGGCCCGGCTGGGCTACCAGTCTTACCACGTTCATGTTTCCCCTACTTAGCTAAGTTGTCACATGGAAGGGATCATGTGGCAAAGGGGGGAGTTGTTGATTTTGTAAATACATTTTGGTTTGCACCTGGGTTTTCTGTGTTTGCTGAACAATTTTGTGCAAAATGTGTGATTTGTATGACTAACAACATGGGAAGAGGTATTCCCATGCCACTGTCGGCTCATTCGACCCCTGAATGACCATTTGAACACATAATGATGGATTTTATTGAACTCTCTCCTTGTCAAGGTTACAAATATTGTCTGGTGATAGTGGATGCCTTCTCCAAGTGGGTAGAGGCATTCCCATGTCGACATTCCACTGCTATGGCAGTAGCCAAAAATCTCCTTAGGGAGATCATCCCAAGGTGGGGGTTACGATCTAAATTAACCAGCGACAATGGCTCCCACTTTGTAAACCTGGTGATACAGAACTTGTCTGAGAGTCTGCAGATAGACCTCAGGACCCATTGTAGCTATAGGCCGCAATCCGGTGGTTTAATTGAACGCGATAATCAAACGCTGAAATCTAAGATGGTGAAGCTTATGGCAGAGACGGGGCTTTCACTGGATTGGCTCCTCATGAGGTTCTGACAGGTAGACCAATGAGGATGATTAATTCTCCCTTCCCACAGAACATGCTGACACTGATGGGCTGTGACGATGACATGGTAAGTTATTGTACTGCTCTAAACAATGTTCTGAAGGCTATTTTCCCCAGGGTGAAAGCGGCTCTACCCCAGCCACTGGTGGGGATCCTGCACTACTGCAACCAGGTGACTGGGTGGTGGTGAAAGACCTGAGACCAAAGCATTGGAACCAGCAGAGGTGGACTGGACCATACCAGGTGATGCTGATTACCCCCACTGCTGTTCGCGTAGCTGAGAGGTCTACTTGGATCCACGCCAATCACTGCAGGAAGGTGCCATACTGCCCACCAGACCCTGAGGATGGAGGACCAGAGACGCCGGAAGTCACCGACTAGATGGGAGGATCAGGCCCAGACTCTACGCATCATGTTTCTTGCTCTGGTCTTGAGCCTTCTCATTACAGTTGCCGTATGGACAGTGACTCAAGGACAACTGGTCCTGGAAAGACAACATGGTACGGACTCGACTGATAACCGTTCAGTCCCACTGCGGGACTTAAATAACAGCCTCTCCAGCTCGAGCCAACGGCAGGCTCAGGACAGGAGTCCAGCAAACAATAGCCACTCCCATATCGAAAGAAGCAGAAGGTCAATGCATCCACTGGATGAGCATCACAGTAGGAATCACAAGGGAAACACTTGGTGGTCACTGCTTAACTATACAGTAAAGACTGAACTGATGTTAGGAAATACCTCCTGTTATGTATGTAGCTGGTTTCCACATTCAGCGATCTCCCCATTCTTACAGTATTCAGTAGAGGTCAGCATTAAAGACACTCTATGTGCACTAGAGGCACTCTTGGGGATCAACCTTCACTAGGTAGAACACTGAGGGATAAAAGCATTAATGGTAATTTGTCATCAACAAAAGATTTACGGGGGGATTTGATTATTCACATTGGTGTAGTAGAATCATCTTAGAACCTAGATCCCGTGTACCAGAACCTATTCAAGTCCAACCCCGGCAAACCCTATTTAGGACCTGTCATTGTCACAATCCAAGCAATATTTCCATACCACAATTGAATGAATCCTATTTGGGAATGTCAACATGTGTCAATTATAGTGTTTTCCCAATAGGATGTAGCTGGAAGAAGAGAACATGCAGCTCTGGATGCCCCATTAGACTGAGGGTGGGACACACCATTATTGATGCTGAAACTGACAATCGTTCTCCTCATCAATTTGGCTCGGCAACATTTACTCATCATTATTGGATTTGTGGTGATAAAGATTATCTCTACCTACCCACAAATTGGACAGGGTGCTGTATTTTTGGTAAACTAAACATCTCCCTTGTGGTAATGCATAAAACTAATTCCTCTATTCCAAGCAGGTTAAGGCTAATTAAGAGGGACATCTCGCATTACAATAATGTCCCTAGTGACTCTCGACGATCCTCGAAATTGGAAAAGTTCTGGCGTGGTTTAATCCCCTGGTATGGGGCATCGGAGAATGCCCATGAGTTGGATAGGCTGGGATATCATTTGGAATCCCTGGTAAATTTGACCACTGCAGGGTTTTCTATGATAAGACCAGAATTACAAGCCACTCAACTCATGGCAACACAAAATAGGGTGGCACTTGACATGTTGCGAGCACGTGAAGGAGGGGTGTGTCAAATTATAGGAGATCACTGTTGTACATTTATACCCCAGGGAGATGACAAT
This sequence comes from Oncorhynchus masou masou, assembly GCF_036934945.1. Lineage (NCBI taxonomy): Eukaryota > Metazoa > Chordata > Actinopteri > Salmoniformes > Salmonidae > Oncorhynchus > Oncorhynchus masou. The sequence continues at coordinate 83,379,527 of NC_088220.1, read as the reverse complement.
TTGACTATTGTAGTGGAACATTTTAAAGAGCTTAGGGGTGTTCTCGAAAGGGAACACCAGCTTGACTGGAATCTGTTAGGATGGGTTCAGTCAGTGTTTGGTGCTTGGGCTGCGACCATTTTCCACTGGTTCATCTATGGTCTAATATTACTGATTGCTCTGTTGCTAATTATCATTTGTGTGAAGAAATTGTTTAATAAAGTGGTTGATGTTGTTCTTACTATGCCCTTGCTTGCAAATGAAGTAGGTGTAGATGAGGAATCTGAGATTGATGGACAACAATCAGGTGAACACAGTGAAATATTCTCACTGGAAAGTGTAGATAGAGAGGGTTCACTGTATATGAATGATTTCCCTGACCCATCCCCTATTCCTGACTATATCTCTGATAGTGGGGAACCCAATTCTAAGCATGAGGACTTAGAGGGGTGACTGTCCTATAGGTTGTAATGATGCCTGTGTTTAGACACGGGTTCTCTTGTCATTTTGGGAGCATTTATATATTTTGTTATTTTCATTTTTACTCAACAAATGTATTATTCTATATGTTTAAACAGGTTCAAGTTTGTATTATGGTATAAACATTGTAAACTCAGTTTCTGAAGGGTGAATAATTACATTGAAGGGATTTGATTCTTTATTATCTTTACATTTTGATTATGGATTTTTTAATTGTATTATATACTCTGCAACTACTGTTAGTAAGGTGCCATGTTACTATTCTGATTCTTCAGAAGGGACTTAGTCCCTTCAGAGGGGCATGTTGGGGATTAATCAGAATTAGTTGGGTAACATAGATAGGATGTTTTATTTTTATGATATGCTTATGAGTTATTTCTCATAAGAATGTATTTTGTTGTACAATAGTGGTGGCCATTGGCAGTTATCTGTTCTCTGTCAGGACTAAGTTGCTTGGGCCGCAGACAGGGGAGAGGTCAAGGTGTCATCATGTGTAAACATATCTTTTGCTCCACTGTGTCTGTGTGCCAGTCACTCCCTACTTTTCCCATCGGGGAGAGGAGGATGGCAGTGTCTGGAATCAGTCTATGCTTCCTCTTTTGTTGCCCCTATCTTGACCTATAGCCTCACTCTCCTCTCCGTGAGCTTGTCCAGGATTGGTTGTATTTAGAATTGGTTGTATCTAAATGACAATTTGATATATATCATAGGGTGGGGGTAATGTCTTGGTACCATTTTGTACCAAGGATGAGATAAGAGCTTTGTTTAGGAGACCAAACTGAACGATAATTCATAGCCAACTCTGTCTGGCTAGGGGATACTCCTTTCTGAAGTAAAGTCTTTCTTTGTGTAAGTTCCTAAGACCTGTTGTTTGTCATGTCATCTAGGGGGGTGTGGATCTTTGCTATAAAGGATCCCATTTGCCATTATGTTGACCACTCTCAACTTTTCATTAGAGATACTGAACTGTTGAAAGTCAAAATGCTATTGCAAAAGCTTCATTATTATTAAAGGTGAATCATTTGGTAATTAAGGAAATTTCCACGACAAGGTCTACAACCTTAGCCCTCTCGTGGTTCTCGAGGTAAGCTGATCAGAAGTGGGAAAACTCAGGTGGGGTTTTATTCGGAACATAAAAAGGGGCAGTCCCATGATGCCAGCTCAATGTCTGCACTCATGGACAGGCCTCTGATTTAGGTCAACTCCAAAGTGAATTGGAGTTTCATTCATGAAACAGTCTAAAATCACATTACATAATTTCACCAATAGTTTTGTCTTTACTCATTAATTTTATACAACTATTACATGTAAGCCTCATAACTGAGACTCTTGTATAAACAGGGTTATGGCAAAGTGGATGTATTGTCTCTCATGGGTTTCACAAAATTTTACCAAACGGACCAGTTCGTAGCTAATTACTTCACCGATCTTTTATACAGTGCCTTGCGAAAGTATTCGGCCCCCTTGAACTTTGCGACCTTTTGCCACATTTCAGGCTTCAAACATAAAGATATAAAACTGTATTTTTTGTGAAGAATCAACAACAAGTGGGACACAATCATGAAGTGGAACGACATTTATTGGATTTTTCAAAAATTTTTAACAAATCAAAAACTGAAAAATTGGGCGTGCAAAAGATTACAGCTGTAAGTCGCTTGGGGTATGTCTCTATCAGTTTTGCATATCGAGAGACTGAAATGTTTTCCCATTCCTCCTTGCAAAACAGCTCGAGCTCAGTGAGGTTGGATGGAGAGCATTTGTGAACAGCAGTTTTCAGTTCTTTCCACAGATTCTTGATTGGACTCAGGTCTGGACTTTGACTTGGCCATTCTAACACCTGGATATGTTTATTTTTGAACCATTCCATTGTAGATTTTGCTTTATGTTTTGGATCATTGTCTTGTTGGAAGACAAATCTCAGTCCCAGTCTCAGGTCTTTTGCAGACTCCATCAGGTTTTCTTCCAGAATGGTCCTGTATTTGGCTCCATCCATATTCCCATCAATTTTAACCACCTTCCCTGTCCCTGCTGAAGAAAAGCAGGCCCAAACCATGATGCTGCCACCACCATGTTTGACAGTGGGGATGGTGTGTTCAGGGTGATGCGCTGTGTTGCTTTTACGCCAAACATATCGTTTTGCATTGTTGCCAAAAAGTTCAATTTTGGTTTTATCTGACCAGAGCACCTTCTTCCACATGTTTGGTGTGTCTCCCAGGTGGCTTCTGGCAAACTTTAAACGACACTTTTTATTGCTATCTTTAAGAAATGGCTTTCTTCTTGCCACTCTTCCACAAAGGCCAGATTTGTGCAATATACGACTGATTGTTGTCCTATGGACAGAGTCTCCCACCTCAGCTGTAGATCTCTGCAGTTCATCCAGAGTGATCATGGGCCTCTTGGCTGCATCTCTGATCAGTCTTCTCCTTGTTTGAGCTGAAAGTATAGAGGGACGGCCAGGTCTTGGTAGATTTGCAGTAGTCTGATACTCCTTCCATTTCAATATTATCGCTTGCACAGTGCTCCTTGGGATGTTTAAAGCTTGGGAAATATTTTCGTATCCAAATCCGGCTTTAAACTTCTTCACAACAGTATCTCGGACCTGCCTGGTGTGTTCCTTGTTCTTCATGATGCTCTCTGCACTTTTAACGGACCTCTGAGACTATCACAGTGCAGGTGCATATATACGGAGACTTGATTACACACAGGTGGATTGTATTTATCATCATTAGTCATTTAGGTCAACATTGGATCATTCAGAGATCCTCACTGAACTTCTGGAGAGAGTTTGCTGCACTGAAAGTAAAGGGGCTGAATAATTTTGCACGCCCAATTTTTCAGTTTTTGATTTGTTAAAAAAGTTTGAAATATCCAATAAATGTCGTTCCACTTCATGATTGTGTCCCACTTGTTGTTGATTCTTCACAAAAAATACAGTTTTATATCTTTATGTTTGAAGCCTGAAATGTGGCAAAAGGTCGCAAAGTCCAAGGTGGCCGAATACTTTCGCAAGGCACTGTACATTCTCCAGAACACGAATATTGTTTGGTTCTCCAGCTCTGTGCTCTCATACAGAGCTTTGTTCTCTGTATGAAACTCACTCTCTCTCTACACTGTCTGGCCATGAGGAATAATCTCTTCCAGGAATTTACGACCTCTCTGACCACAGCAGCCTGGGTGTAGGAGAGAGAGGGGGGGGGGGGGGGCAGAATTAGGGGCATGGAGTCCAAAGACGGCAATGTCGTGACACTACTTAAAGGCACAGTGAACTTAGTGTATGTACACTTCTCACACACTGGAGTGTGAATTATAAGTGAAATAATCTGTCTGTAGACAAATGTTGGAAAAATGACTTGTGTCATGCACAAAGTAGATGTCCTAGCAGACTTGCCAAAGCAATAATTTGTTAACAAGAAATCGGTGGTGTTGTTGAAAAACAAGTTTTCATGACTCCAACTTCCAATTTCAACTGGATATGAAAATGTTTATTATAATATTATAATACATAATATGACGAATTACAATAGCAATTGAACACATGCACTTCAAGGTTCTATCAATTCATATAAGAATAAAACTTTTTTTTGTTTTACAGCTTTTCTCCAACAAAATGGACGTGTTTCCACTCTGTAGGCTACTGCTAATCACATCATGGAGCAGGTCAAATTAGATTTTAACACTCTAGATTTTAACAATCTCTCATAACATTGGAATATCTAATGTGAACCTGTGTAATGTTACTAGTTACAATTTTACCAATGATTATCTGCTAAATTGTTGTTCATCTCTGTCAGAGTTGTCCTCCCTAACTGTATCATAAACCATATAACTGATTGTTGCAATGTTTTTTAACCTCAATAATGTCTTAATAACGTTTATCATTGGATGTCTTCTCCATAAGGTGTTTCTTGGTGTTCTTCTCCGGCCTGAACAGAATAATAAAGCATTTAGGAACAAATAATAGAAAGAACAACCCAAAGCTAGAGGTGATGATGGCAAAGATCTCCACAGCTACAGTCAACTTCCCAGGAGAGCTGACATAAGCTGGGATAAAGGTGATCCAGACTGCACAGAATATGAGCATGCTGAAGGTGATGAATTTGGCCTCGTTGAAATTATCAGGCAGCTTCCGAGCCAGAAAAGCCAGCACAAAGCACAAGAGAGCCAGGAGTCCAATATAGCCCAACACAGCCCAAAAACCAATAGCTGAACCCACATCACACTCTAGAATGATCTTCTCCTTGTAGGTAGTGAGGTTTTTAATGGGGAAGGGAGGGGACAGGACCAACCACAGAGTGCATATCATAGCCTGGACAAACGTGAAGGACACTACTGTCAATCTCTGCTGTGGAGGACCAAACCATTTCATGACATTACTGGCTGGAAGTGTAGCCCTGAAGGCCATCAACACCACTATTGTTTTCCCCAGAACACAAGAGATGCAGAGGACAAAGGTGATCCCAAACGCTGTGTGACGCAGCATACAGGACCACTCAGAGGGCCGGCCAATGAAAGTAAGAGAACACAGAAAACACAGAGCCAAGGAAAACAGCAGCAGGTAGCTCAGCTCAGAGTTGTTGGCCCTGACGATGGCCGAAGTTCGGTGTCGGTAGAATACGGTTGCCGTGGCGATGGCCAGACAAGCCCCGCCCACAGAGCAGACGGTCAGGATGATTCCGAGGACCTCGTGGAAGGACAGGAACTCCACAGGCTTAAGGATACAGAGGTCTCTCTCAGCGTTGGGCCAGTACTCCTCAGGACAGATCAGACAGTCTGAAGAATCTGACCAGGACAAAACAACAGACATCAAATGTTAATAATAATAGATTCAGGTTTTATTTATTTACAAATACATGTCCCACAATGCTGCACTTTGTGAGTTTACAATAAAGAATGTTGAATTAATGTGCAGCTTACATGAGATTTTTTTTATTATTATTTTTTTTTTATTTCACCTTAATTTAACCAGATAGGCAAGTTGAGAACATGTTTTCATTTACAACTGAGACCTGTCCAAGATAAAGCAAAGCAGTTCGACACAGACAACAACACAGACTTACACATGGAGTAAAAGAAACATACAGTCAATAATACAGTAGAAACAAGTCTATATAGATGACAAGAATAGGAACATGATTGACAGATACCTTTGTAGTGCTGTTTATATGAATAAACCACTTCTTAGTAAACCGTGACAGAAATTACTACACATTTTTGCCAACTGTTCCTATAGTCCTACCTGTGTTATTACTGATCTCTCCCTCTGCACATTGGATACAGTCATAACAGCATACAGGCTTTCCTTTCTGTATAGCCTTACGAGTGCCTGGGGGACAGCTCTCACTGCACACTGACACAGGTACTTGTGTACTGTTCTTTACCCAGGTGATTTCCCTCTCCATGTCAAGCCTCTGGTCAGGAGGCAGGGACGCATCATAGCGCCCCACGGTCACAAACTCAATCTTCCCACTCTCCCGTCTCTGCCAGTTGACCAGCTCATAGGTGGCCACTGGGTCCCCGTTGGCATCGAAAGACACCTGGTACCCGTTACGAGAGAAGTTCACCCTCCTCAATCTCTCCAGGACCTGATGTTTGAAGGGCAAGGGAGAGAGAGAGAGATGGAGAGAGGGGAAGAGAGGAAGAAAGGGCACGGGAGAGAAGGAGAGAGGTGAAGAGCGATGGAGATAAGTGAAGAGAGAGATGAGAGAAGGGATGAGAGATGGAGAGATAGATGGACAGAGGGGAAGAGAGAGATGAGAGATGGAGAAAGGGGAAGAAAGATGGAAAGAGAGACATGGAGAGAAGGGAAATTAGATGGGAAACAGAACATTAATTCAACTCATATATTTATCAGATGTGTTACTTCAGAAGAAGTTGTGAAGTATAATGAGAACTCCTAGGCCTTCAGACATATAGTATAAACAAACATGTTCACCAGGAAATTAGACAATAGACTTGTCATTCACCTGTGTTGGCTTCACATTAAGGTTTTTGTCACAGTTCACAGTGGAGTTTTCTCTCTCTTCACAAACGATGCTGTGGATGGCGTGTGCTATGGCATAAACAGCTTTATACACCATGTTAGTGACACGCAGCTGGGATGTATCTGTGTAGGGGGTCTGTAGCTGCTGTATATCCTCACTGCCATCACACACCTTCTCTTCAACCCCAACACCTGTAGATGAGATCACTACAGACAGACAGAGAGTGGGAGAGAGAGAGACAGAGAGAGAGAGAGAGAGAGAGAGAGACAGACAGACAGACAGACAGACAGACAGACAGACAGACAGACAGACACATGTAAATAGATCGATGGACTGAAAGATTGGTGGCTGGATGGATGGATGGATAGATGGATAGATAGATAGATAGATAGATAGATAGATAGATAGATAGATAGATAGATTGATACCTGTCCTCAGCCTACAGCCAAAGGCTCCCTCCCAGAACTCAGTGAGCAGGGGAGAGTTGGACACCTTCTGTGGGGAGAGATCCAGGAGGAAGTCCCTGAGGCCGGGGATGACAGAGCGTTGGATGCCAAATCCGATGGCCCCGGCAAACAGTCTGAAGCGCAGCATATCTGGATCAGTGACCCAGGTCTCACTCCCGATCCACTGGCGGGGCGGAGAGGGCAGGCGTTCCATCTCCCTCAGCAGGATCCTCATGTCCCCAGAGGATACGAATGCAACCACCACCTGGGCTGTGGAGCTGGGGAACATGATTATATCATATGCTTTATATGCTGGTCATGTTTGTCATTCATTGGAATGTCTCAGTGAAGTGAACATGAACATTAGCATTAATCAACACTTTTGACATGCATAAGATACTTTATGCAAATCATGTTGGTTTCACAGATCAGCTTCGGGAAAAGAGAGAAATTAATAACAATAGTATGCTTTATAAATATGGTATTGTATTTGTATCAATGAAAAGTTCACCAGTAATCATGGATCACCTGCGGATCACGTCAGCCACCCGTTGCACTCTGCTGAGTGGGTTGGTACGGGAGAAGGCTTCAGAATACTCCACACAGATACCCTCCTCTTGTGCTGCCTGCAGGAAAGCAGCCATCCCGTTATTCCCGTAGTCAGAGTCGGAACGGACCGCCCCAATCCACGTCCAGCCAAAGTGTCTGATGAGGTGGGCCAGAGCAGCAGCCTGGAACTGATCACTGGGGATGGTTCTGAAGAAGGTTGGATACTGTTTCTTATCACTCAGACAAGCACAGGTGGAAAAGTGGCTCACCTTGGTAAAAACAGACAGTCGTAAACATGAGAAAGAACATAATGTCGGCCTAACAACTATGTTCAAATGGTTTTCTCCATATAATTTCACACAGAAATGTATATTCCTGAAAGAGAGGAGAATACAGTTGGAATACAGATAATTAAAGGTTGAACTCATTCCTGAAAGAGAGGAGAATATAAACTAGAAATACAGTAAATTAAATTAGGCTGAATGATTTCTGTCCACAGGAGTTTACCTGAGGAATGCCGAAAGGGCCGATGACGCGCAACATGCTGATAGTTGGCGTGGAGGCAGACTCGCCAACAATAGCTGTCACGGTAGCCGACCCCGAGCACTGTTCTCCGGTATCAAACATGGGGTCCAAGCCGTTAGCCAGCTGGACGGCCACTTTAACGGCCATGGGGACCGAGGAGCAGGAGTCGTATACTTGATAACCAAGCGTGACACCTGGTAGAAGGTCTGAACTGTTGTTTATCTCCTCAACTGCGAAGACCATGGCGCGCGAGAAGCGCAACTCACGGGAATCCATTCTGTAAATAGAAGATGGGTCAGTGAGCACCTCCTGATGAATGATGAACTAGACTATAGAATGTTACCATGGCAAACAGCCTAATATCTAGTCTCATTTTCCATACCGTCTATATGACTACACTTTTGTTGTCTGTAATTGAGGACACTGTAGTATAGCCTGCATTTGAAAATGTGATCCTTTGTAACAGTAGTCTTTACCTACTCTCTCAGACACAAACACACTGATTATGGTCTTTAAAAACACAGTTTATCTGTCTTTAAACACACTGTATCTCTGTCTTTAAACAGTGTTTATCTCTCAGATACAAACACACATTTTGTCTTTTAACACACTTTAAATATGCCTTGAAACGCTGTTTATCTGTTTTTAAACAGACTGTCTCTTTAAAAAAAAGTTTATCATCCTTAAATACACTTTTTATCTGTATTTAAACACACTGTATCTCTGTCTTTAAACACACTGCTTACCGGTCTTTAAACACAGTTTCAATGTCTTTAAAACACAATTTATCTGTCTCCCCACACAGCCACAGTCCTGTCCCCTGTTCCCTCTTGCGCTCACTGACCTCCCTGTGCACTGCAGGGGCTCAGGCAGGCTGGTGTAGCTGTGATCCACAGTGTTCAAATAGTAATGAATGGAGAAAACACCCCCGATGACAAAGTCCCCGTCCTGGGAGAACGCCGGAGGACGAGGGGTGCCTTGGAGCCTGCATCTGACAGACTCCAGCCCAGAGGCAGAGCAAGAGGCAGACGCGAGCAAGGCAAGCCCACCAGCCACCACAGCTAGATGTAGTAGAACCAAACTACCAGCCAGACTTGGATCCAGAGCAGGAGCCGGAGAGAGCCTCATTCCCCTGATATGTAGAAGGTATGGCATAATACAGCGCCACACAGACCCATATAGGTCAGGATACCTCTCTTCTCTGGGTTAAATACCCACTGTACCTCTGTGGGGATTCCCCTGGGGGCCACACTGTGGGTATGGCCATGCCATGGAGGGAGGGGCTAGAGGCTGCTCTGCTCACCCAGTCAGGTCCTGCTTCTTTCAGCTATAGAGATGTACCAGTATCAGAACTACGTTGACTGTAATGGTTTAGATAGACATAAACATACATTAGACACACAATAACCATGAGCCTCTTATATTTCCCTTACTGTCTAGTCCTCTTGTCACGCTGACTCTACACAGAATGTATTCAAAATTATAATCCTAATGACAGACTGGCTCTACAGAGTATTTCCCCTTAAGTCTAGTCCTCTTGGCACGTTGCCTCACCGTTGAAGTCAGAAGTTTACATTCACCTTAGCCAAATCCATTTAAACTCTGTTTTTCAAAAAAGCTGACTTTTAGTCCAAGTTAAAATTCCCTGTTTTAGGTCAGTTAGGATCACCACTTTATTTTAAGAATGTGAACAGCTTTTATTTCTTTCATCCCATTCCCACTGGGTCAGAAGTTTATATACACTCAATAAATATTTGGTATCATTGCCTTTAAATTGTTTATCTTGGGTCAAATGCTTTGGGCAGCCTTCCACAAGGTTCCCACAATAAATTGGGATGAATTTGGGCCCATTCCTCCTGACAGAGCTGGTGTAACCGAATCAGGTTAGTAGGCCTCCTCGCTCATACACACTTTTTCAGTTCTGCCCACAAATGTTCTATTGCATTGAAGTCCGGGCTATGTGATGGCCAATCCAATACCTTGACTTTGTTGTCCTTAGGCCATTTTTGCCACAACTTTGGAATTATGCTTGGGGTCACTGTCCATTTGGAAGACCCATATTCGACCAGCTTTAACTTCCTGACTGATGTTTTGAGATGTTGCTTCAATATATCCACATCATTTTCCATCTTCGAGATGCCATCTATTTTGTGAAGTGCACCAGTCCCTCCTGCAGCAAAGCAACCTAACAACATGATGCTGCCACCCCGTGCATCACAGATGGGATGGTGTTCTTCAGCTTGCAAGCCTCCCACTTTTTCCTCCAAACATAACGATGGTCACGATCTTTGTCCCCATGTGCAGTTGCAAACCGTTGTCTGGCTTTTTATGGCGTTTTGAAGCGGTGGCAGGGTAGCCCAGTGGTTAGAGCATTGGACTATTTGTAACCGGAAGGTTGCAAGTTCAAACCCCCAAGCTGACAAGGTACAAATCTGTCTTTCTGAACAGGCAGTTAACCCACTGTTCTTGGGCCATCATTGTCAGAAATATGTGTATAGGTGGCAGGGAAGTCAAATGGAGTGTAAAATGGAGTCTTTTAATTATGTCCAAGTAACATGCTCCATAACACTAAATAGAAAAATGAATATAAACAAATATGGGTACGAAGACCCGTCGCGCACCTATACAAAAAACACTTCATTGACAATAAACAATCTCTGACAAAGACATGAGGGGAAACAGAGGGTTAAATACACAACAGGTAATGAATGGGATTGAAAATAGGTGTGTGGGAAGACAAGACAAAACCAATGGAAAATAAAAAATGGATCAATGATGGCTAGAAGACCAGTGACGCCGAGCACCGCCCGAACAAGGAGAGGCAACGACTTCGGAAGAAGTCGTGACAGTCATTGAAAATAAGAATTTGTTCTTAACTGACTTACCTAATTAAATAAAGGTCAAATAAAAAAATTGGAGCACTGGCTTCTTCCTTGCCAAGCGGCCTTTCAGGTTATGTCGATGTAGGACCATTTTACTGTGGATATAGATACTTTCGAACCTGTTTCCTTCAACATTTTCACAAGGTCCTTTGCTGTTGTTCTGGGATTGATTTGCACTTTTTGCACTAAAGTAAGTTAATCTCTAGGACACAGAACGCATCTTCCTCCTGAGCAGTATGACGCCTGCGTGGTCCCATGTTGTTTATACTTGAGTACTATTGTTTGTTCAGATGAACGTGGTACCTTCAGGCGTTTGGAAATTGCTCACAAGGATGAACCAGACTTGTGGAGGTCAACAACTCATTTTCTGTCTTGGCTGATTTCATTTGATTTTACCATGATGTCAAGCGAAGAGGCACTGAGTCTGAAGGTAGGTCTTGAAAGACATCCACAGGTACACCTCTAATTGACTCAAACGAAGTCAAATAGCCTATCAGAAGCTTCTAAAGGCATTTCATCATTTTTGGAATTTTCCAAGCTGTTTAAAGGCACAGTCAACTTAGTGTATGTAAACCCCTCACCCACTGGAAGTGAAAAAATCTGTCTGTAAACAATTGTTGGAAAAATTACTTGTGTGTCATGCACAAAGTGTCATGCACGAAGTAGAAGTCCTAACAGACTTTCCAAAACTATTATTTGTTATCAAGACATTTGTGGAGTTGTATAAAAACAAGTTTTATTGACTCCAACCTAAGTGTATGTAAACTTCCAACTTCAACTGTATCTGAAAATGTTTATTATATTATTATAATACATAATATGATGAATTGCAATAGCAATTGAACACATGCACTTCAATGTTATATCAATTCATATAGGAATAACGTTTTTTCCAACAACATGGAAGTGGTTCCACTCTGTAGACTACTGCTAATCAGATCATTTAGCAGGTCAAATTAGATTTTAACACTCAAGATTTTAACATTTTCTCATAACATTGGAATATCTAAAGTGAACCTGTGTCATATAACTAGCTATCATCAGATAGTAGCTTCTTATGCTTTCGCCAAAAAGCCATTTTGAAATCTGACATGTTGGCTGGATTCACAACGAGTGTAGCTTTAATTTGGTATCTGTGATTTAATGAAAGTTTGAATTTTATAGTATTTTATTTGAATTTGGCGCAATTGGCCAGGTGGGACATTTGCGTCTCGCCTATCCCAGAGAGGTTACTCTTATGGCTGCGATCGGGGATCAACATCAGGGGAAATTTCAGAGTGACAACTATAAATACAACGTCGTAAAACATTAAACATTCTTGAAAATGCAAGTGTCTTACATCCTTCAAAAGATTAGGAACTTGGGAATCAAACTACATTTTCCGATTTAAAATAGCTATTACAGAGAACAAATACCATGTTTTTGCTTGAGAAGAGCAATCAACAACAAAAACATTTTCCGCCATGACAGTTTTTACACATTCACAAACTGAAGGTAAAATTATGACTTCATTCTGAAATCTTGCTCTTATTTCTCTTCCTGAGGGTCCCAGTGATCAAATGAAGTGTAGTTTTCTTTGATAAAATCCATTTTTATAGCCTAAATCGAAACATTTTGTAACCTGTTTGTGCCGTGAATTCCATCTCTATCAATTTTTTATGGAGCTTTCAACGTAATTACAAACGGTAAACCATCGTCTGTCTAGTCATGGTTGGTTTCTGTGCATTCCTTTGGATATTTGCAACACAGCCAAACGTGATTGTTTTTTTTGCGGGGAGTATTAGCGAAACTTCGTTGATTGACTGTATTTCTGCCCAATGACCACTGATCTTCTTGAAATCTAGCTGGGTAGATAGCCAATGAGCTGAGGTAAACGCCAGTATGTAATGGTTTTGGGTTGGAACACCATTCCTTGTTTGTAAATGCACGTGCAACGAGAGTTGCTGTGACGCTTGTTACGCACAGCAGTATTTTGGAAAGTTGTATTTTCAAGACATCATGGCGAATAAATCAGGAAAAGCGAAGTCAAAGTCTAAGTATGACACAGGGTAGCCTAGTGTCAGGGGCGGCAGGGTAGCCTAGTGTTTAGAGCGTTGGTCTAGTAACCGCAAGGTTGCAAGTTCAAACCCCCGAGCTGGTACAAATCTGTTGTTCTGCCCCTGAACAGGCAGTTAACCCACTGTTCCTAGGCCGTCATTGAAAATAAGAATTTGTTCTTAACTAATAAAAGTATGCCGATTTGCAACAGATTATGGAAGGAAAGTGAGACAGATATTTTTGTGTGTTATGATTCAAACAAGAGCTGAGGAGCTGTTTCTGCAAGGACAGGACGTACTTCTGGACTTGTAAGTGCTAATGCCGTTTTATGAAAAATAAATATATACACTGCTCAAAAAAATAAAGGGAACACTAAAATAGCACATCCTAGATCTGAATGAATAAAATATTATTATTAAATACTTTTTTCTTTACATAGTTGAATGTGCTGACAACAAAATCACACAAAAATTATCAATGGAAATCAAATTTATCAACCCATGGAGGACTTGATTTGGAGTCACACTCAAAATTAAAGTGGAAAACCACAATACAGGCTGATCCAACATTGATGGGAATACCCCCCTGAAAAATGACAAAAATGAATGGGAAACCATTGGCATAGTACAAACCATGTACACAATGGACAATACCACCCAAATCGGCGTTGATTCATGCAAAATGTTTTGCAAATGCCATATGGCAATTGACAGTTGTAACACTTCAAAAATCCAACAGGTGGCGTGTGCGCTCCACCGTGGTTTTTCATATTGAAAATGGACCCCAAGTCAACATTCAAAAGCCACATTTTGAAAAAATTGATTTTTTTGTCAAAAACTTATCACCCTTTTTGAAACTCCCCATCCCGGATCCGGGATCGTGACTAAAGCCTCAGGCTCATTAGCATAACGCAACGTTAACGATTTCTGAAAATCGCAAATAAAATGAAAATAATGCGCCTGCTCTCAAGCTTAGCCTTTTCTTAACAACACTGTCATCTCAGATTTTCAAAATATGCTTTTGAACCATAGCAATTGACTAATTTGTGTAAGAATATGCTAAGCTAGCTTAGCATTTTGAGTAGCATTTAGCACGCAACATTTTCACAAAAACCAGATAACCAAATAAATAAAATCATTTACCTTTGAAGAGCTTCGGATGTTTTCAATGAGGAGACTCTCAGTTACATACCAAATGCGCAGTTTTTCCTGAAAGCGTCTGTGTGTAGGAGAAATCGCTCCGTTTTGTACATCACATTTGGCTACCGAAACGAACTGAAAATTCAGTCACCTACAACGTCAAACTTTTTCCGAATTAACTCCATAATATCGACCGAAACATGGCAAACGTTGTTTGGAATCAATCCTCAAGGTGTTTTTTCACATATCTCTTCATTGATATATCGTTCGTGGAAGCCTGCATTCTTCTCTGAATTCCGTGGAAAAATACTTGCAGCTGACTTTTGCGCACCAATTTCGGCGCAGGACACCGGGCGGACACCTAGTAAATGTCGTCTCTTATGGTCAATCTTCCAATGATATGCCTACAAATACGTCACAATGCTGCAGACACCTTGGGGAAACGACAGAAAGGGCAGACTTACTCCTCTCGCATTCACAGCCATATAAGGAGACAATGGAAAACAGAGCCTCAAAAATCCTGCTCATTTCCTAGATGCCGTCTCATCTTGGTTTTGCCTGAAGCTCACGTTCGAGAGCACACACAGAAAATATCTTTGCAGTTCTTTGCAGTACCAATTATATGCATAGTCAAGCATCTTTTTGTGACAAAATATCTTGTTTAAAACGGGAACGTTTTTCATCCAAAAATGAAATTGCGCCCCTAGAGTTTCAACAGGTTAAAAAAAGTGCTTTCTGGACCGTTTTTCGAAATTCTTTCGCTTTTTTTGTCAATTACACATGTGTAAGAACTGTATGAATATACTTTAGTCATATCTTATTATCATAATTTTTTTTTTTACTTGTGCATTAGTCATATGTTTTCTACATTTGGAACATGATTTCATAGGAAGTCAAAAGGCAAAAATTGCAAAATTTCATAAAAAACTTCACACACCCCTAAAAAAGTGCTTTCTGGACCGTTTTTCGAAATTCTTTAGAATTTTGTGTCAATTACACACGTATAAGAACTGTATCAACATACTTTAGTCATATTTTATTATCATAATTTTTTTTTTTTTTTTACTTGTGCATAAGGCATATGTTTTGTGGGGGCCAAATGTCATAAGAAATTTGACATGCTCAAAAATCCTGCAGAAATGCAAAATTGACTGGCCTGATGAACTCGGGATGGCCGGGCAGTGATTGTTGTTCCTTTCAATCACTCGTGGTGTTGATTTCATCATGTCCATTTGTTTATGTTTTCTCACTTTTGCAAAGTCACTGTGCATTTGCAATATGGTTAACTGGGCATTCACCATCACCAATTTGTCATGCTATAAAAATCGTGCAGGAATGCCAAATTGACTGGCCCGATGAACTCGGGATGGCTGGGCAGTGATTCTGGTACCTCTCCATCGCTCGTTTGGGTTGATTTCAGAATGTCCCTTTTGGTGATGGTACCTCACCGCTTAAACATATTGCAAATGGACAAGAGTCACCTGCAATTCACCGTCCATCAGTCAAGTTGATATCATTCTGACACCAAACTGATACAAACGGACACCAAACCCACTTTTCCCAACTCGTTTAGGAGCCAAGTATCACATACTTCAGAGCTGGCCCAAAATTCACAACGCCTTCGGTTCAAACCATAAAAAAACATAAAACACGTAGTTACGTTCTAGCTGCGGGTCCATTTATTGTGTTATGTGTAGGCCTAGCTGAGGCGACCCCGAATCCCAAGTTTCGGCTCGATAGGTCATTTGGTGTCCGAGTAAAAACCTAATTGGTGCTGAAAATCCACTTTTTTCAATTACTTGCTACGGGGTCCTTGAATGAGCTATCGGACAGAAACATTGGGTTCTGTCTCTATGGGCCGAGACGGTCACAATGCACCTAGTCTTGTGACTCTGGGACATTTCTAAATGTCGCCATTTTCGTAATGGTCAAAATGAATTGAAGTCATTGCAAATGTACGAGCCTGTTTCTCGGTCCGAGAACCTTCTAGAGCGCCGTAACTCACCACGCACTATCGACCTGAGGTCTAGAACAGGATTCTAAAGTTTCGGAACTCTAGATCTGACGATTCTTTAAAAGTTCCAACAAGGTTAACTAATGCATGGAGTGTTTGTCTCTATGCACCCCAATGGGTCCCTACTTCCAAGCTGTGTGTGTATGTGATTTAGTTTTCCTTTGAAATTTTATGGGAAAATGACTGATTTACAGTTCATGGGGGTTGTCTAATCACATATATGAAGTTTTGGAAAGATCTGATTTTTTTTAACCCCTCGAAACAGCCCATGAGACACCAATTATGGCACTTCCGGTTGGCACAGGAAGCTGTAACTCAACACACATCCTCATTGGGGTATTCTATTACAGAATCCTGAGTTTTAAGTCTTTACCATAAAAACTGACTGATTTACACAGGGTTGAATGTACTATGTCTATCAAACTGCAGGCAGGTTATGGGTAAACACTTTTAGGGTGATTGTAACCACTTCCGGTTGGTCCAGGAAGCTTAGAATCGACACAGGT
Organism: Oncorhynchus masou masou; assembly: GCF_036934945.1. NCBI lineage: Eukaryota > Metazoa > Chordata > Actinopteri > Salmoniformes > Salmonidae > Oncorhynchus > Oncorhynchus masou. The sequence continues at coordinate 83,362,989 of NC_088220.1, read as the reverse complement.
AGACCTTATAGTGGCCTGATGGACTGGTACCGAAGACAGGTTCATACAGCATTCATAACCCATATAGACTCCAGGTTGAATTTAGGGGAGCAGGCAATGTATTCCTATGGGGAGAGAAGTCAATGCAAACTGTTTTTATGTAAACACCTTCTTTTAACTGTGAAGGGTTAATGTCACACGGTCAAGGTTAGGCTTGCACAGATCGGGAGGACCTTAGGAACAGTCCTGTGTTTGAATTGTCCTTCTAAACCTAACGGTTCCGCCGCTGTCACCCAAAATCAAATGACGTTGTGGTGCAGGCTTCATTTTGGGCCTACGTTTCTCATGGTCGCTGCTCTCAGACCGAGCGAGCTACGGTCAAGGGGGATATCTCGTTGAACTCGGCACAGTCTGGACACTATGGTGGTGCCATTTTTTGTGTTGATTTCAGAATGCCATTTTCGTGATGGTCCCTCTCCGCTTAAACATGTTGCAAATGCACAAAAGTCAACTAGCAAGTCAGTGTCCATCAGTCAATTAGATGTCATTCTGACACCAAACTGATTTCAATTGACTCAGAACCCACTTTTTCCAACTCATTTAGAAGCCAACTATCACATATGTCAGAGCAGGCCCATAATTCACAGCGCCTTTAGTTTAAAACATAATAAAAACGTAAAACACATAGTTACTGTCATGTCTTGTTATGTCTGTTCCTGTCCTTTCTCTTCACTCTGTCTCTCTCTACTGGTCTTTTTAGGTTACCTTCTCTGTCTCTCATTCTTCAGCTGTTCTACATCTCCCCTAACTAGCTCATTCACTCTTTCCCACCTGTTCTCTCTTCCCCCTCTGATTAGGTCTCTATTTCTCTCTCTGTTCCTGCTACTTTCAGTGTCTGATTCTTGTTTGTGTTTTTGATGCCAGAAGCAAGCTGTCGTCCCGTTTGCTTCCACCTTGTCCTATCCTGTCGGAGTCCGCCTGGCAGGTGCATCCTGCATTATACTAACGTTCTTTTTGTTCCATTGACTACGTTGGAAGAGGATTTATGCCATTCCTGTTTTTCATTAAAGAACTCTGTTTTCTGTTAAAACCGCTTTTGGGTCTTCACTCAAGTACATAACAGAAGAATCAGACCAAGAATGGACCCAGCGGCTCCGGACCCTTTTCACTCCGCCGTCGAGATCCAGGGAGCGATGCTAGGCAGACACGAGGAGGAATTGTCTGCTGCTCGACATGCCGTTGAAACCCTGGCCGTCCAAGTCTCCAACCTCACAAGACAGGTTCACCAACTCCACCTCGATCCACCGCCCACTTCCAGGGTTTCCGAGTCTCCGGAGCCCAGGATCAACAACCCGCCGTGTTACTCTGGGGAGCCCACTGAGTGCCGCTCATTCCTCACTCAGTGTGATGTGGTGTTCTCTCTCCAGCCCAACACTTACTCCAGGAGCGCAGCCCGCATCGCCTACGTCATTTCTCTCCTTACCGGACGGGCGCGTGAGTGGGGCACGGCAATCTGGGAGGCGAGGGCTGAGTGTATTAACCAGTATCAGGACTTTAAGGAGGAGATGATACGGGTTTTTGACCGTTCTGTTTTTGGGGAGGAGGCTTCCAGGGCCCTGTCTTCCCTATGTCAGGGGAATCGATCCATAACGGATTATTCTATTGAGTTTCGCACTCTCGCTGCCTCTAGTGACTGGAACGAGCCGGCTTTGCTCGCTCGTTTTCTGGAGGGTCTCCTCGTCGAGGTTAAGGATGAGATCCTCTCCCGGGAGGTTCCTTCCAGTCTGGACTCCTTAATAGCTCTCGCTATTCGCATAGAGCGACGGTTTGATCTTCGTCGCCGAGCTCGTGGAAGGAGCTCGCGTTCTCCGTTGCTCCCCTCTCCACATCACTGCCACCTGCCGCATCACTGCCACCCTCCTCCGCCGGCTCGGATGCTGAGCCTATGCAGCTGGGCGGTATCCGCATCTCGGCCAAGGAGAAGGAACGGAGAATCACCAATCGCCTCTGTCTCTACTGCGGCTCCGCTGGTCATTTTGTCACCTCATGTCCAGTAAAAGCCAGAGCTCATCAGTAAGAGGAGGGCTACTGGTGAGCGCAACTACTCAGGCCTCTCCTTCTGGATCACGCACTACCTTTCCGGTCCATCTCCGCTGGCCCGGTTCATCTGCTTCCTGCAGTGCCTTGATAGACTCTGGGGCGGAGGGCTGTTTTATGGACGAGACCTGGGCTCGGGAACATGACATTCCTCTCAGACAGTTAGGGAGCCCACGGCCTTGTTCGCTTTAGATGGTAGTTCTCTCCCCAAGATTCAGCGTGAGACGCTGCCTTTAACCCTCACTGTCTCTGGTAATCATAGCGAAACCATTTCTTTTTTAATTTTTCGTTCACCTTTTACACCTGTTGTTTTGGGTCATCCCTGGCTAGTGCGCCATAACCCTTCTATTAATTGGTCTAGTAATACTATCCTATCCTGGAATGTTTCTTGTCATGTGACCTGTTTAATGTCTGCTATCCCTCCTGTTTCCTCTGTCTCTTCTTCACAGGAGGAGCCTGGCGATTTGACAGGGGTGCCGGAGGAGTATCACGATCTGCGCACGGTGTTCAGTCGTTCCAAGGCCACTTCTCTCCCTCCACACCGGTCGTATGACTGTAGTATTGATCTCCTTCCGGGAACTACTCCCCCCCGGGGTAGATTATACTCTCTGTCGGCTCCCGAACGTAAGGCTCTCGAGGATTATTTGTCGGTTTCACTCGACGCCGGTACCATAGTCTCCTCCTCCTCTCCCGCCGGAGCGGGGTTTTTTTTTGTTCAGAAGAAGGACGGGTCCCTGCGCCCATGCGTGGATTATCGAGGGCTGAATGACATAACAGTTAAGAATCGTTATCCGCTTCCTCTTATGTCTTCAGCCTTCGAGATCCTGCAGGGAGCCAGGTTTTTCACCAAATTGGACCTTCGTAACGCCTACCATCTCGTGCGCATCAGGGAGGGGGACGAGTGGAAGACGGCGTTTAACACTCCGTTAGGGCACTTTGAATACCGGGTTCTTCCTTTCGGCCTCGTTAACGCTCCAGCTGTCTTTCAGGCACTAGTTAACGACGTCCTGAGAGACATGCTGAACATTTTTGTTTTCGTTTACATGGACGATATCCTGATTTTTTCACCGTCTCTCTCGATTCATGTTCAGCACGTGCGACGCGTCCTCCAGCGCCTTTTGGAGAACTGTCTTTATGTGAAGGCTGAGAAGTGCACTTTTCATGTCGCCTCTGTCCCTTTTCTCGGTTCCGTTATTTCCGCTGAGGGCATTAAGATGGATCCCGCTAAGGTCCAGGCTGTCATTGATTGGCCCGTTCCTAAGTCACGCGTCGAGCTGCAGCGCTTTCTGGGCTTCGCTAATTTCTATCGTCGTTTCATCCGTAATTTCGGTCAGGTGGCAGCTCCCCTCACAGCCCTTACTTCTGTTAAGACGTGCTTTAAGTGGTCCGTTTCCGCCCAGGGAGCTTTTGATCTTCTTAAGAATCGTTTTACATCCGCACCTATTCTTGTTACACCTGACATCTCTAGTCAGTTTGTTGTTGAGGTTGACGCGTCAGAGGTGGGCGTGGGAGCCATTCTTTCTCAGCTCTCTCTCTGACGGCAAGGTCCATCCTTGGGCGTTTTTCTCTCATCGCTTATCGCCGTCAGAACGTAACTATGATGTTGGTAATCGCGAACTGCTCGCCATCCGCTTAGCCCTAGGCGAATGGCGACAGTGGTTGGAGGGGGCGACCGTTCCTTTTGTCGTTTGGACTGACCATAGGAACCTTGAGTACATCTGTTCAGCCAAACGACTTAATGCGCGTCAGGCTCGTTGGGCTCTGTTTTTCGCTCGTTTCGAGTTTGTTATTTCTTATCGTCCGGGCTCAAAAAACACCAAGCCTGATGCTTTATCTCGTCTCTTCAGTTCTTCTGAGGTCTCCACCGACCCCGAGGGGATTCTCCCTGAGGGGCGTGTTGTCGGGTTGACTGTCTGGGGAATTGAGAGGCAGGTAAAGCAAGCACTCGCTCACACTCCGTCGCCGCGAGCTTGTCCTAGGAACCTTCTGTTCGTTCCCGTTCCTACTCGTCCGGCCGTTCTTCAGTGGGCCCACTCTGCCAAGTTAGCCGGCCACCCCGGCGTTCGGGGTACGCTCGCTTCCATTCGCCAGCGTTTCTGGTGGCCCACTCGGGAACGTGACGCGCGTCGATTTGTCGCCGCTTGTTCGGTCTGCGTGCAGACTAAATCTGGGAACTCTCCTCCTGCCGGCCATCTCAGACCGCTTCCCATTCCCTCTCGACCGTGGTCTCACATCGCTTTAGATTTTATCACCGGACTGCCTTCATCAGCGGGGAAGACAGTTATTCTTACGGTTGTCGATAGATTCTCTAAGGCGGCTCATTTCATTCCTCTCGATAAGCTCCCTTCTGCTAAGGAGACGGCTCAGATCATTATCGAGAATGTTTTCCGTATTCATGGCCTTCCGTCTGACGTCGTTTCCGACAGAGGCCCGCAGTTCACGTCTCAATTTTGGAGGGAGTTTTGCCGTTTGATTGGGGCTTCCGTCAGTCTCTCGTCCGGCTTTCATCCCCAGTCTAACGGTCAAGCCGAACGGGCCAATCAGACTGTTGGTCGCATTTTACGCAGTCTTTCTTTTCGTAACCCTGCGTCTTGGTCAGAACAGCTCCCCTGGGCAGAGTATGCCCACAACTCGCGCTTCCCTCGTCTGCTACCGGTCTATCCCCTTTTCAGAGTAGCCTCGGGTACCAGCCTCCGCTGTTCTCATCTCAGCTCGCCGAGTCCTGCGTCCCCTCCGCTCAGGCTTTTGTCCAGCGTTGCGAGCGCACCTGGAAGGGGGTCAGGTCGGCACTTTGCCGTAATAGGGCGCAGACTGTGAGGGCCGCTAATAGCGTAGGACCAAGAGTCCTAGATATTGTTGCGGTCAGAGAGTATGGCTCTCCACTCAGAACCTTCCCCTTAAGACAGCTTCTCGCAAGTTGGCCCCGCGGTTCATTGGTCCGTTCCGTATTTCTCAGGTCATTAATCCTGTCGCAGTGCGACTTCTTCTCCGCGCTATCTTCGTCGCGTTCACCCGGTCTTCCATGTCTCCTGTGTTAAGCCCGTTCTTCGCGCCCCCCGCTCGTCCCTCCCCCCCCATCCTTGTCGAGGGCGCACCCATCTACAGGGTTCGTAAGATTTTGGACATGCGCCCTCGGGGCCGTGGTCATCAGTACCTAGTGGATTGGGAGGGGTACGGTCCTGAGGAGAGGAGTTGGGTTCCCTCTCGGGACGTGCTGGACCGTTCGCTGATCGATGATTTCCTCCGTTGCCGCCAGGTTTCCTCCTCGAGTGCGCCAGGAGGCGCTCGGTGAGTGGGGGGGTACTGTCATGTCTTGTTATGTCTGTTCCTGTCCTTTCTCTTCACTCTGTCTCTCTCTACTGGTCTTTTTAGGTTACCTTCTCTGTCTCTCATTCTTCAGCTGTTCTACATCTCCCCTAACTAGCTCATTCACTCTTTCCCACCTGTTCTCTCTTCCCCCTCTGATTAGGTCTCTATTTCTCTCTCTGTTCCTGCTACTTTCAGTGTCTGATTCTTGTTTGTGTTTTTGATGCCAGAAGCAAGCTGTCGTCCCGTTTGCTTCCACCTTGTCCTATCCTGTCGGAGTCCGCCTGGCAGGTGCATCCTGCATTATACTAACGTTCTTTTTGTTCCATTGACTACGTTGGAAGAGGATTTATGCCATTCCTGTTTTTCATTAAAGAACTCTGTTTTCTGTTAAAACCGCTTTTGGGTCTTCACTCAAGTACATAACAGTTACGTTCTAGCTGCGGGTCCAGTTCGGACATTATGTGTAGTCCTATGTGAGGCGACCCCGAATCCCGAGTTTCGGCTCGATAGGTCATTTGGTGTCCGAGTAAAAACCTAATTGGTGCTGAAAATCCACTTTTTTCAATTACTTGCTACGGGGTCCTTGAATGAGCTATCGGACAGAAACGTTGGGGTCCGTGTCGATGGGCCGAGCCGGTTTCAATGCACCTAGTCTTGTGTCTCTGAGACTTTTCTAAATGTCGCCATTTTTGTAATGGTCAAAATGAATTGAAGTCATTGCAAATGTACGAGGCTGTTTCTCGGTCCGAGAACCTTCTAGAGCCACCTAACTCACCACGCACTATCGACCTGAGGTCTAGAACAGGTTTCTAAAGTTTCGGAAATCTAGGTCTGACGGTTCATTTTTAGCTCAAACAAAGCTAACTATTGGAGGCAGTGTGAGTCTCTACGCACCCCAATACGTCCCTCCATCCAAGTTGTGTATCTGTGTGATTTAGTTTTCCTTTGAATTTTTATGGGGAAAATGACTGATTTACAGTTCATGGGTGTTGCCTAATCACACATATGAAGTTTTGGACAGATCTGATTTTTTTAACCCTTCCAAACAGCCCCTGAGACACCAATTATGGCACTTTCGGTTGACACAGGAAGCTATAAGTCAACACATATCCTCATTGGGCTATGCTTTTACAGAATCCTGAGTTTTAAGTCTTTACGTTAAGAATTGACTGATTTACACAGGGTTCAATGCACTATGTCCATCAAATTGCAGGCAGGGTATGGATATACACTTTTAGGGTGATTTTAAGCACTTCCGGTTGGCCCAGGAAGCCTAGAATCGACACAGGTAGACCTTATAGTGGCCTGATGGACTGGTACCGAAGACAGGTTCATACAGCATTCATAACCCATATAGACTCCAGGTTGTATTTAGGGGAGCAAGGCAATGTATTCCTATGGGGAGAGAAGTCAATGCAAACTGTTTTTATGTAAACACCTTCTTTTAACTGTGAAGGGTTAATATCACACGGTCAAGGTTAGGATTGCACAGATCGGGAGGACCTTAGGAACAGTCCTGTGTTTGAATTGTCCTTCTAAACCTAACGGTTCCGCCGCTGTCACCCAAAATCAAATGACGTTGTGGTGCAGGCTTCATTTTGGGCCTACGTTTCTCATGGTCGCTGCGCTCAGACCGAGCGAGCTACGGTCAAGCGGGATATCTCGTTGAACTCGGCACGGCCTTGGGATTATGTTTATGCCATTGCCTGCTCTCTGTGTCTTTAAACACCGCGCTTTGTCACTTCATCCTTGCTGTGTGTGTGTGTGTGTGAGAGCTTTTCTTTGACATCTGTTGGGAGAAATGACTGATTTTACAGTTCAGGAGGGTTGCCTAATCACATATGAAGTTTTGAAAAGATCTGACCTTTTTAACCCTTGGATACAGCCACTATGACACCATTTAAGGCACTTCCTGTTGGCACAGGAAGCTATAAATAAACTCATATCCTCATTGGGGTATGTCTTTACAGAATCCTGAGTTTTAAGTCTTTACGTTAAGAACTGAGTTATTTACGGAGGGTTTAGTGAGTGTGTGTTATTTCAGAAAATCATAGAAAATCACAGAAATCTCGCAGAGCTCCGCAGCACACTTTAAAAATATTCGTATGAACACCCTGCAACTGGATCTGTAACTGTTGAAAAAAAAACACCTATATTTGAACATCACAAATCTGTCATTGTACGATTTCTCTTAAATGACGATAGATAAATGGCTGATTTTTTTTTATTGACACCGGAGGCTCCTTGACTTTGACGTGAAGTGAAAAAATAATTTCTCTATTTTCATTTTGGACCTTTAATCCCAGGAAAATGGCCATAACTCAAAAACCGTTGAGGCCTAGACGCCATCTTGTTCGGGGCCAACTGCCCATTATGCCAAACCTATGCTCACCAAGTTTCGGCTTAGAAATATTTTCAGTTTTCGAGATATGGCCCGTCGTGATTCGTGATGTTTTGTCAAATTGCAGTATGATTGCTTATGCCCTCTTGTGGGATTTTCCGGCATAGCGGAAAAATGACCAAAATTTGATTATTTTATAAAACGAAAACCGAATGTCCGACAAGGTTCATTTGATGACTTCCCGGTAGGTCTGGCCCTGCCGCTCGGCCCGACGCCGTCCCCGAATTTTAAAAATGTTTTCGGACGTCTAGTAAGGGACGGTACATTTGCAATATGGACTTTTTCACTAACCGTACAGAAAATGTCGAAATGTTCCCTTAAGGTATGGACTGTGACTCCAAGCATACTTCCAAAGTTGTAGGAAAATGGCCTAAGGACAACAAAGTCAAGATATTGGAGTGTCCTTCACAAAGCCCTGACAATGCAATAGAACATTTGAGGGCAGAACTGAAAAGCATGTGCGTGCTAGGAGGCCGAAAAACCTGACTCAGTTACACCAGCTCTGTCAAGAGGAATGGGCCACAATTCACCCAACTTATTGTGGGAAGCTTGTGGAAGGCTACCCGAAACGTTTGACCCAAGTGAAACAATTTAAAGGCAATGCTACCAAATACTTATTGAGTGTATGTAAAGTTCTGAGCCACTCAGATTGTGATGATAGATATTAAAGCTGAAATAAATACTTTTCTCTACTATTATTCTGACTTTTCACATTCGTAAAAGAAAGTGGTGATCCTTACTGACCTACAACTTACTGACCTAAAAGCGAATTTTTACTTGGATTAAATGTGAGGAATTTTGAAAAACTGAGTTAAATGTATTTTGCTAAGGTGAATGTAAACTTCCGACTTCAACTGTAAGTGAGTCAACGTGCCAACAGGACTTGACTGTAGGGGAAATATAAGAGATCCAGCATACCAAGAAGACTAGATACTAAGGGAAATATAAGAGAGGCTCATGGATATTGTGTATCTAATGTATGTTTATGTCTATCTAAACCATTACAGTCAACGTAGTTCTGATACTGGTGCGTACACTCTCTATAGCTGAAAGAAGCAGGAGTGAGTGAGTGAGCAGAGCAGCTTCTAACCCCTCCCTCCTTGGCATGGCCATACCCACAGTGTGGCCCCCAGAGGAATCCCCACAGAGGTACAGTGGGTATTTAACCCAGAGAAGAGAGGTATCCTGACCTATGTTGTTCTGTGTGGCGCTGTTTTCTCCATACCTTCTACACATCAGGGGAATGAGGCTCTCTCCGGCTCCTGCTCTGGATTCAAGTCTGGTTGGTAGTCTGGTTCTACTACATCTAGCTGTGGTGGCTGCTGGGCTTGCCTTGTTCTCGTCTGCCTCTAGCTCTGCCTCTGCCTCTGGGCTGGAGTCTATCAGATGCAGGCTCCAAGGCACCCCTCGTCCTCCGGCGTTCTCCCAGGACGGGGACTTTGTCATCGGGGGTGTTTTCTCCATCCATTACTATATGCACACTGTGGATCACAGCTACACCAGCATGCCTGAGCCCCTGCAGTGCACAGGGAGGTCAGTGAGCGTACGAGTGAACAGGGGACAGGACTGTGGCTGTGTGGGGAGACAGATAAATTGTGTTTTAAATACAGAGGAACAGTGTGCTTAAAGAAAGATAAACAAAATGTTTAAAGACAGATAAATAGTGTGTTAATGACAGAGAATCAATGTTTTTTAAGACAGATAAACAGTGCTTTAAAGACTGGTAAACGGTGTTTTAAAGATAGATTAAAAGTGTGTTTAAAGATGGATAAAAAGTCTGTTTGGGTCAAAGAGAGTAGGTAAAGACTACTGTTACAAAGGATCACATGTTCAAATGCAGGTTATATTACAATGTCCTCAATTACAGTCAACAAAAGTGTAGGCATATAGACGGGGTGGCAAATAATACTAGATATTAGGCTGTTTGTCATGGTAACATTATATAGGCTAGTTTGTGATTCGTCAAGAGGTGCTCACTGACCCATCTTCTATTTACAGTATGGATTCCCGTGAGTTGCGCTTCTCGCGTACCATGGTCTTCGCAGTTGAGGAGATAAACAACAGTTCACACCTGCTACCGGGTGTCACCCTAGGTTATCAAGTGCACGACTCCTGCTCCTCGGTCCCTATTGCGGTGAAAGTGGCCTTCAAACTGGCTAACGGCCTGGATCCCATGTTTGATACCGGAGAACAGTGCTCGGGGTCGGCTACAGTGACAGCTATCGTGGGCGAGTCTGGCTCCACGCCAACCATCAGCATGTTGCGCATCACAGGCCCTTTCGGCATTCCTCAGGTAAACTCTTGTGAAAAGAAATCCTGCAGCTGCTTTTAATTTACTCTATTCCTAGTGTAAGTCCTCCTCTCTTTCAGGAATGAGTTCATCTTTTAATTCACTGCATTCCTACTATATTCTACTCTCTTTCAAGAATATATACTTCTATGAGAAGTTATGTGGAGAAAGGCATTTGAACAAAGACTGAGGACAATGAGTCTGGAGAACATCTATAATAGGCAGTTGAACATAGACTGAGAACTTTGAGTGTGGGGAACTTCTGTAGGATTTTAAACATGATCTGAGAACTTTCTTTCATAGGCTAGGTTGTTAAAGGAGACCAGGGATTGGTGTCACACTTTTGTGTATCCGTTTTCATTATGGCCTTATGAAAAATAAATTGTTGGCTTATTATTATTAATGTCTCCCTAACATCAAACTACACAGCTAAATAAAATAGCAGGAAGTAGCCAATACATTAGAGTTGTGAGGCCAACATGATGTTCTTTCTCATGTTTTCGACTGTCTGTTTTTACCTAGGTGAGTCACTCTTCCACCTGTGCCTGTCTGAGTGATAAGAAACAGTATCCAACCTTCTTCAGAACCATCCCCAGTGATCAGTTCCAGGCTGCCGCTCTGGCAAACCTCATCAGGCACTTCGGCTGGACCTGGATTGGGGCGGTCCGTTCCGACTCTGACTACGGGAATAACGGGATGGCTGCTTTCCTGCAGGCAGCACAAGAGGAGGGTATCTGTGTGGAGTATTCTGAAGCCTTCTACCGTACCAACCCACTCAGCAGAGTGCAACGTGTGGCCGAAGTGATCCGCAGGTGATCCATGATTACTGGTGAACTTTTCATTCACACAAATGCAAGACCATATTTGTATAAAATTCTATTGTTATCAACTTCTCTCTTCTCCCAAAGCTGATCTGTGAGACCAACATGATTTGCATGTCTTAAGCATGTCATAAGTGTTGATTAATACTAATGTTAATTTTCACTTCACTGAGACATTCCAATGAATGACAAACATGACCAGCATATTAAGCATATGATATAATCATGTTCCCCAGCTCCACAGCCCAGGTGGTGGTTGCATTCGTAGCCTCTGGGGACATGAGGATCCTGCTGAGTGAGTTGGAACGCCTGCCCTCTCCACCCCGCCAGTGGATCGGGAGCGAGTCCTGGGTCACTGACCCAGATATGTTGCGCTTCAGCCTGTGTGCTGGGGCCATCGGATTTGGCATCCAACGCTCTGTCATCCCCGGTCTCAGGGACTTCCTCCTGGACCTCTCCCCACAGAAGGTGTCCAACTCTCCACTGCTCACTGAGTTCTGGGAGGGAGCCTTTGGCTGTAGGCTGAGGACAGGTATCTATCTAACCATCAACCCACCCATCCATCCATCTGCATAACGAACATTTTATTTACATGTCTGTCTTTCTGTCTGTCTGTCTGTCTGTCTGTCTGTCTGTCTGTCTGTCTGTCTGTCTGTCTGTCTGTAGGGACCTCATCTACAGGTGTTGGGGTTGAAGAGAAGTTGTGTGATGGCAGTGAGGATATACAGCAGCTACAGGCCCCCTACACAGATACATCCCAGCTGCGTGTCACTAACATGGTGTATAAAGCTGTTTATGCCATAGCACACGCCATCCACAGCATCGTTTGTGAAGAGAGAGAAAACTCCACTGTGAACTGTGACAAAAACCTTAATGTGAAGCCAACACAGGTGAATGACAAGTCTATAGTCTAATTTCCCTGTGAACATGTTTGTTTATACTATATATATGAAGGCCTAGGAGTTCTCATTATACTTCACAACTTCTTCTGAAGTAACACATCTGATAAAAACGAGTAGATTTAATGTTCTGTTTTTCTCTCCCTCTCTGCATCTTTGTTCCCTTCTCTCCATCTCTCATCTCTCTATTCCCCTCTGTCCATCTATCTCTCCTTCTCTCATCCCCTCACTAACCTCTCTCTTCCCTTATCTCCATCTCTCTACACCTCTCTCCTTCTCTCTCGTCCCATCTCTCTCTCCCATGCCCTTCCAAACATCAGGTCCTGGAGAGATTGAGGAGGGTGAACTTCTCTCGTAACGGGTACCAAGTGTCTTTCGATGCCAACGGGGACCCAGTGGCCACCTATGAGCTGGTCAACTGGCAGAGACGGGAGAGTGGGAAGATGGAGTTTGTGACAGTGGGGCGCTATGATGCATCCCTGCCTCCTGACCAGAGGCTTGACATGGAGAGGGAAATCACCTGGGTAAAGAACAGTACACAAGTACCTGTGTCAGTTTGCAGTGAGAGCTGTCCCCCAGGCACTCGTAAGGCTGTACAGAAAGGAAAGCCTGTATGCTGTTATGACTGTATCCTATGTGCAGAGGGAGAGATCAGCAATAACACAGGTAGGACGATAGGAATGGTGGTTTATTCATATTACCAGCATGACAAAAGTAGTGTAAACTGTAAAAAAGAAGTGTTGTGGGATATGTATTTGTAAAAATATAAAACCTGAATCTATTATTATTAACATTTGATGTCTGTTGTTTTGTCCTGGTCAGATTCTTCAGACTGTCTGATCTGTCCTGAGGAGTACTGGCCCAACGCTGAGAGAGACCTCTGTATCCTTAAGCCTGTGGAGTTCCTGTCCTTCCACGAGGTCCTCGGAATCATCCTGACTGCCTGCTCTGTGGGCGGGGTCTGTCTGGCCATCGCCACGGCAACCGTCTTCTACCGCCACCGAACTTCAGCCATCGTCAGGGCCAACAACTCTGAGCTGAGCTTCCTGCTGCTCTTCTCCTTGACTCTGTGTTTTCTGTGTTCTCTTACTTTCATTGGCCGGCCCTCTGAGTGGTCCTGTATGCTGCGTCACACAGCGTTTGGGATCACCTTTGTTCTCTGCATCTCTTGTGTTCTGGGGAAAACAATAGTGGTGTTGATGGCCTTCAGGGCTACACTTCCAGCCAGTAATGTCATGAAATGGTTTGGTCCTCCACAGCAGAGATTGACAGTAGTGTCCTTCACGTTTGTCCAGGCTATGATATGCACTCTGTGGTTGGTCCTGTCCCCTCCCTTCCCCATTAAAAACCTCACTACCTACAAGGAAAAGATCATTCTAGAGTGTGATGTAGGTTCAGCTATTGGTTTCTGGGCTGTGTTGGGCTATATAGGACTCCTGTCTCTCTTGTGCTTTGTGCTGGCTTTTCTGGCTCGGAAGCTGCCTGATAATTTCAACGAGGCCAAATTCATCACCTTCAGCATGCTCATATTCTGTGCAGTTTGGATCACCTTTATCCCAGCTTATGTCAGCTCTCCTGGGAAGTTCACTGTAGCTGTGGAGATCTTTGCCATCATCACCTCTAGCTTTGGGTTGTTCTTTCTATTATTTGTTCCTAAATGCTTTATTATTCTGTTCAGGCCGGAGAAGAACACCAAGAAACACCTTATGGAGAAGACATCCAATGATAAACGTTATTAAGACATTATTGAGTGGAAAACACATTATTAAACACGTTATATGGTTTATTATACAGTTAGGTAGGTAGGAGATGACCAACAATTTAGCAGCTAATCATTGATAACATTGTAACTAGTAACATGACAAAGGTTCACTGTAGATATACCAATATTATGAGAGATTGTTCAAATCTAGATTGTTAAAATGATATTACTAATGCCCTCGATAATAGACAGTACTGTGCCGCCTTGTTCACAGATTTATCTAAAGCTTTTGTCACTGTAGACCATGCGATGCTTTTGGGTTAGCTGTTGTCATTAACACTGGGATTGGATGCCTGTCGTTGGTTTCATGACTATCTAAAGGATAGAAGTCAGGCTGTTAGAGTCGACGGCATGCAGTTAAAAGCCATTGGAGTTGGTTAAAGGGGTCCCACAAGGTTCTATACTTGGTCCATTACTGTTCACCCTCTACATAAACAACATCGGTGATGAGATAAGAAAGTGTCAAATTCATTTAAATGCTGATGACACCGTCATCTACTCTATCGCTTCAACGGCTGACCAAGCATTATCACTGTATTTTATACAGCTGAAACTTGTTTTAAATGCAAGGAATAGACATTTTATGATTGTAATAGGTTCAAAAAGTTGGTTGAAAATACACTTGCACTTACGAGCTTAGATGGTTCTTGAATAATCAGGTCTCTGCATATAACTACTTATGGATATGGTTGGATGATGAACATTCTATTAAAATGCATATTGACCAACTTTGTAAACGGCTAAAAATCAAGCTAGGCTTCCTCTGTAGAAACAGGACATGCTTGTCCTCTACAAATAGAAGACAAATGATGCAAGCTACTTTTATGTCCGTTATAGATTATGGGGATATTATCTACATGCTACGGCATCAACACTTAAATCGCTGGATGCTACTTATCATTGCACACACAGGTTTATTACAGGTGCTACAGAACTCAACACTGTGTTTTATATCAAAATGTGGGTTGGACTTCGCTGTCCATGAGACGAGAACAACATGCTCTTGTGTTTGTCTATAAAGCACTTCTGAATAAACTACCTTCTTATTTATCATCACTCATCAATAGTAGAATTATAATTCCTAAAACCAGGTCTCAAGCATGGATTCTACTTGAGGCCCATGTGATTTCCACAGAGTTGGGTATGGCTGCCTTTTCCTAATACTCTCCTTGCCTATGGAATAGCCTGCAGACTAAACTTAAACTTGAGACTCTTGTCCCCCTTGATCATTTTAAATGTTTATTGGACAATTTTAATTTTTTAATTGCTTGTAACTGTTTCGGGAAATGCAAGTTCTTGTGCTATTAGTAGAATAACCTACGTATAAATCGGTTTCTGTATGTTTATTGTGTTATCTGTGATCGTTTTGTTTGTCTTGTTTAGTGTTTTAATCATTGTACATAAACTATATGTGTAAACATGTATACCCAGGGCCCAGCTGTAACAGAGACCTTGGTCTCAGGCTGTGTTCCTTGTTGAAATAAAGTTATAAAAATATATATTTAAAAATCTAATTTGACCAGCTAAATGATGTGATTAGCAGTAGCCTACAGAGTGGAATCACTTCCATGTTGTTGGAGAAAAGCTTTATTCCTTATTGAATTGATACAACATTGAAGTGCATGTGTTCAATTGATATTGTAATTCATCATATTATGTATTATAATAATATAATACACATTTTCATACACAGTTGAAGTCAGAGTTTTTCATACAATTAGGTTGGAGTCATTACAACTCGTTTTTCAACAACTCCACACATTTCTTGTTAACAAATAATAGTTTTGGCAAGTCTATTAGGACATCTGCTTTGTGCATGACACAAGTAATATTTCCAACAATTGTTTACAGACAGATTATTTCACTTATAATTCACTGTTTCTTACTTCCAGTGGGTGAGACGTTTACATATACTAAGTTGACTGTGCCTTTAAACAGTTTGGAAAATTCTAGATAAATATGTCATGACTTTAGAAGCTTCTGATAGGCTAATTGACATTATTTAAGTCAATTGGAGGTGTACCTGTGGATGTATTTAAAGGCCTACATTCAAACTCAGTGCCTCCTTGCTTGACATCATGGGAAAATCAAATGAAATCGGCCATGACCTCAGAAATAAACTTGTATACCTCCACAAGTCTGGTTCATCCTTGGGAGCAATTTCCAAACGCTTGAAGGTACCACGTACATCTGTACAAACAATAGGTTGCAAGTATAAACACCATGGGACCACGCAGGCGTCATACCACTCAGGAAGAAGACGCGTTCTGTCTCCTAGAGACTAGCGTACTTTGGTGCGAAAAGTGCAAATCAATCACAGAACAACAGCAAAGGACCTTGTGAAGATGCTGGAGGAAACAGGTACGAAAGTATATGTATCCACAGTAAAATGAGTCCTATATCGACATAACCTGATAGGCCGCTCAGCAAGGAAGAAGCCACTGCTCCAAGATCTCCTTAACAATGCCAGACTACGGTTTGCAACTGCATATGGGGACAAAGATCATGACTATCGTTATGTTTTGAGGAAAAAGGAGGAGAGTTGCAAGCCGTAGAACACCATCCCATCCGTGAAGCACGGGGGTGGCAGCATCATGTTGTGTGGTTGCTTTATTGCAGGAGGGACTGGTGTACTTCACAAAATAGATTGCATCATGAGGAGAGAAAATTATGTGGATATATTGAAGCAACATCTCAAGACATCAGTCAGGAAGTTAAAGCTTGGTCGCAAATGGATCTTCCAAATGAACAGTGACCCCAAGCATACTTCCAAAGTTGTGGCAAAAATGGCCTAAGGACAACAAAGTCAAGGTATTGGAGTGGCCATCATATAGCCGAGACCTCGATGCAATAGAACATTTGTGGGCAGAACTGGAAAAGCGTGTGCGAGCTAGGAGGCCGACTAACCTGACTCAGTTACACCAGCTCTGCCAGGAGGAATGGGCCAAACTTCACCCAACTTATTGTGGGAAGCTTGTGGAAGGCTACCCAAAATTGTTGACCCAAGTTAAACAAATTAAAGGCAATGCTACCAAATATTAATTGAGTTTATGTAAACCTGACCCACTGGGAATGTGATGAAAGAAATAAAAGCTGAAATAAAAAAAATCTTCTCTGTCTTTCCACATTGTTAAAATAAAGTGGTGATCCTAACTGACCTAAGACAGGGAATCTTTACTTGGATAAAATGTTAGAAATTTTGAAAGTATTTGCAAATGTATTTAGCTAAGGTGAATGTAAACTTCTGACTTCAACTGTAAGTGAGGCAACGTGCCAAGAGGACTATACTGTAGGGGAAATATAAGACAGGAAGCGTACCAAGTGGACTAGACTTTTACAAAATACTTTGTACTGCCAGCGTACCAAGAAGACTAGACAGTCGGGGAAATACTCTGTCGAGCCAGCGTGCCATTAGGACTAGAACTTTGAATAAATACTGTGTACTGCCAGCGTGCCAAGATGACTAGACTTAAGGGGAAATATTATGTAGAGCCAGTATGCCAAGAGGACTAGGCTGTAGAGGAAATATAAGAGAGTGTCACGTTCTGACCATCGTTCGTGTGTATTTTCCTTATTTTAGTGTTGGTCAGGACGTGAGCTGGGTGGGCATTCTATGTTGTGTGTCTGGTTTGTCCATTTCTATGTTAGGCCTGATATGGTTCTCAATCAGAGGCAGGTGTTAGTCATTGTCTCTGATTGGGAACCATATTTAGGTAGCCTGGGTTTCACTGTGTGTTTGTGGGTGATTGTTCCTGTCTCTGTGTTTTGCACCAGATAGGGCTGTTTTTGGTTTTCCACGTTTGTTGTTTTGTAGTGTTCATGTTTATCTGTGTTAATTAAATATGAATCAAAATAACCACGCCGCGTTTTGGTCCTCCTCTACTTCACCACAGGAAAACCCTTACAGAGAGGCTCATGGTTATTGTGTGTCTAATGTATGATTATGTCTATCTAAACTATTACAGTGTTACGAGAATTATGTTCTCAATGTTCATAATCCACTTCAATTAAACTACTCAGTCTGCAAACCAGAATTTGTAAGATACTGGTTGAATGAAACAGACGGAGGCCAAGCTAGTCAAAATGTTTATTCACGTGAGCGCTAGTCTGTTGTACAAAACCATTCATTTTATATTGTCTCTTTAAGCACTTACATTCACACACAAACAGTAGGTATCCTACGCACATACTGTATCACTACCCAGCAGACAAAGATGGAGACCGTGGGAAGTACTCCCTGTCCTCCCTCAAGATTAGAGACTGTGAGAAGCACTCCCTGTCCTCCCTCAAGATTAGGGGGACGGTGGGAAGCACTCCCTGTCCTCCCTCAAGATTAGGGGGACCGTGAGAAGCACTCCCTGTCCTCCCTCAAGATTAGGGGGACCGTGAGAAGCACTCCCTGTCCTCCCTCAAGATTAGGGGGACCGTGAGAAGCACTCCCTGCCCTCACTCAAGATTAGGGGGACCGTGAGAAGCACTCCCTGTCCTCCCTCAAGATTAGGGGGACCGTGAGAAGCACTCCCTGTCCTCCCTCAAGATTAGGGGGACCGTGAGAAGCACTCCCTGTCCTCCCTCAAGATTAGGGGGACCGTGAGAAGCACTCCCTGTCCTCCCTCAAGATTAGGGGGACCGTGAGAAGCACTCCCTGTCCTCCCTCAAGATTAGGGGGACCGTGAGAAGCACTCGCTGTCCTCCCTCAAGATTAGGGGGACCGTGAGAAGCACTCCCTATCCTCCCTCAAGAATAGGGGGACCGTGAGAAGCACTCCCTGTCCTCCCTCAAGATTAGGGGGACTGTGAGAAGCACTCCCTGTCCTCCCTCAAGATTAGGGGGACCGTGAGAAGCACTCCCTGCCCTCACTCAAGATTAGGGGGACCGTGAGAAGCACTCCCTGTCCTCCCTCAAGATTAGGGGGACCGTGAGAAGCACTCCCTGTCCTCCCTCAAGATTAGGGAGACGTGAGAAGCACTTCCTGCCCTCACTCAAGATTAGGGGGACCTTGAGAAGCACTCCCTGTCCTCCCTCAAGATTAGGGAGACGTGAGAAGCACTCCCTGCCCTCCCTCAAGATTAGGGAGACCGTGAGAAGCACTCCCTGCCCTCCCTCAAGATTAGGGAGACCGTGAGAAGTACTCCCTGCCCTCCCCCAAGATTAGGGGGACCGTGAGAAGTACTCCCTGTCCTCCCTCAAGATTAGGGGGAACGTGAGAAGTACTCCCTGCCCTCTCCCAAATCTCTCAGAGGCCACTATCAAGATCGGCACCGAATTTTACTCAGACAGTCTGTGTTTAAGATACTATAAAGATATATTGTACAGATATATAATTTTACTGACTAAACCTAAACAAAACCATCAGATAATAATTGTATGATTCTAATCAATTTCATACAGTTGTAAGGTTTCAGAGTGGAATTATTTAATCATTATCTTTCAACATTTAAATCACTTTAACAATCCACCCTTAATTAATGACTAAATAATACACACTAATACATCAAACACTATATGGAAACAGAAATGGTATCCAAGAATATGTCAAACCAATACATGTACACGTATGTATATTTGATATTCATCAATGACTGTTATAGGCCTATATCCAATTATAAAGCTTCCTGTTAGGATTTTTATTACAATATTCATTAAAAAAACTGTGTAAACTTTGAAAGTAGTCTTATCCAACATTGGCTCCTCGTAGTTAAAAGAATTGGAGCCATCTCCTGGGCCTGGAGGCCCATATTCGTCATCCCACTGGCCGGAACTCGGAATCGGTCAGTACCTCAGCATCTGTTGCGTCATTGACCTCTCCAATGTCCTTGTAATCAAACCTCTCCTACACGGGACCAAACAACATCCACAAAGAACCAACACACTCATACAGGTGAAAGTTGCCCACAACACCGTGATGATGACATTTTTACCATTTCCCAAACATACTATCAAACCAATTTGTATAGAACTATCCACCCCAAAGATCACTGCGAATTCGTGAGCTAATGTGGTTAAACCAGCCAGGGCCTTGGTCACTGATCCGTCTGGGGCTGTGTTATTGGGGATGAAAGGACAACATTCTGATCCGAATATCACACACACCCAACCCTTTTCAGCCAGTAACATATCCAATGCTATTCTATTCTGCCATATAATCAAACTAATTGCAGCTGTTTGTTCTGCTAACCCTTTTTTCGCCTCTCAGGTATAGTTGATGACACACTTTTGGTTAAAGTAGATATAATTGATCCAATCTACATTTTTATTGAGAGTTAACTACCAGAAGATGCTTGATTTCAATCCAGGCCATATCTTATTCCTAGCTTTGAACTCATCAGGCACCCTCCTTGGAACCCCAATGCTATCGATGTAAACTCTATTGTCAAAGGACCCTGACGGAGCACTACTTCTTTCTCTTCTACCTGGCACTAGGTACATGTGTTGGATAAGGGTGAAGGGCACCTAACTGCACTAGTGCACAAATACCAGTCCAAATTGTAGGCAGGTTGGGCCACAGCTTCATACCTCCACACAACCATCAGACATCTAGGCCTTTTTATCTTACTAAAGTCCTCGGAACTCAACCCCCCAGTCAGGTCCCTCATTGTCCCGTCGGTTGTAACATTATCTGTCCTATTGCATGTTCTTTCTTCCCATCCGTGTGTTATGTATCGAGCCATACATTAATAATTTCCTCCTGTAACTGTGAAAGGGGGAAGTCTGGAAGTAATGGGCACATGCGGAAACAGATAATGCAGATCAATGCAACTGTCATTGTCTGGCTTCCCTGCCTTCATGAACAGCTTTACCATACAGGCCATTCCCCTGGGTGTATCAATTCCATCAAGTGGAAAGGGGATGGTTGTCAACTGAGGTTTTGCTGTGGCGCAGGCATAACATTCTTCTTTCGCTACTGATCGGGCTGTATACTGAATCCATTCCAACCCTAGGTCGGAATCCCCATAACCAGTTTCCACCTCAATCACTTCCTTAACTTCTTGACGCTACCCATCCCTTAAAACCTCTTGGTGTTAGGGGGCAGTATTTTCATTTTTGGAAAAAAAACGTTCCTGTTTTAAACAGGATATTTTGTCAGGAAAAGAATATGCATATAATTGACAGCTTTGGATAGAAAACACTCTAACGTGTCCAAAACTGTAAATATATTGTCTGTGAGTATAACAGAACTGCAACTGATGTTGCAGGCGAAAGCCTGAGAAAAATCCAATCCAGAAGTGCCCCAGGTTTTGAAAGCGCTGCGTTCCAATGACTCCCTATTCAGCTGTGAATGTACCATCAACGAGCTTATGCTTTCTACGTATTCCCCAAGATGTCTACAGCATTGTGACGTAGTTTTACACATTTCTGTTGAAGAATATCTGTAGGCGGCCACATTGTGTAAGTGGTCACATGGTGGCTCCGAGAGAGATTCTCGCGTAAAATACAGAGGTAGCCATTATTCCAATCGGTCCTAGTAAAAAACGAATTGTCCCAACGGATATATTATCAAATAGATATTAGAAAAACACCTTGAGGATGGATTCTAAACAACGTTTGCCATGTTTCTGTCGATATTATGGAGCTAATTTGGAGTATTTTTCGGCGGTTGTGGTGACCGCAATTTCTGGGTGATTTCTCAGCCAAAACTGAAGATCAAACGGAGCTATTTCGCCTACAAAAATAATCTTTTGGGAAAAAATGAACTTTGGCTGTCTACCTTGGAGTCTCGTGAGTGAAAACATCTGAAGTTCATCAAAGGTAAATGATTTAATTTGATTGCTTTTCTGATTTCCATGACAAGGTTGCCTGCTGCTAGCAAGGCATAATGCTATGCTAGGCTATGATAAACTTACACAAATGCTTGTCTAGCATTGGCTGTAAAGCATATTTTTGAAAATCTGAATGACAGGGTGATTAACAAAAGGCTAAGCTGTGTTCCAATATAGTTCACTTGTGATTTTCATGAATAGGAATATTTACTAGGAAGATTTATGTCCGTTGCGTTATGCTAATTAGTGTCAGATGATGACAACGGTCCCGTTCATGGGATGGGGTGTCACTACAGGTTAACCTCTAAAGGCTGCGTCCCTTGTTCTCAATTTCCGCCTGAAGACATACCCTAATCTAACTGCCTATTGCTCAGCCCCAGAGGCAAGGATATGCATATTCTTGGTATCATTTGAATGGAAACATTCTGAAGTTTCTGGAAATGTTAATTCAATGTAGGAGACTATAACACAGTAGATCTGGTGGAAGAAAATAGAAAGTAAGAGCATACGTTTTTTGTTTTTTATTGTTGTAGCATCATTTTTCACATGTACTAGAATAGCCACACAGTCAGATAGGATGCTGGAGATATGTTTAATGGATAACACAAGAGGGCAACTGTAGGTGTGCAAAGTTTCAGACTGATAACTTCAGGAATGGGTGAGCTACATGACGTGTATCATGAAGTCACCCAGGTGTCCCACACAAGTTGCCCAAATGTACCCAAGTGGCCGAATTGGTGAAATGACCTATAACTATATACAACCGTGCAAATAACTACACTGCTCAAAAAATGAAAGGGAACACTTAAACAACACAATGTAACTCCATGTCAATCACACTTCTGTGAAATCAAACTGTCCACTTAGGAAGCAACACTGATTGACATTAAATGTCACATGCTGTTGTGCAAATGGAATAGAAAACAGGTGGAAATGTTAGGCAATTAGCATGACAGCCCCAATAAAGGAGTGGTTCTGTAGGTGGTGACCACAGACCACTTCTCAGTCCCTATGTTTCCTGGCTGATTTGTTGGCCACTTTTGAATGCTGGCGGTGCTTTCACTCTAGTGGTAGCATGAGACGGAGTCTGCAACCCACACAAGTGGTTCAGGTAGTGCAGCTCATCCAGGATGGCACATCAATGCGAGCTGTGGCAAGAAAGTTTGCTGTGTCTGTCAGCGTAGTGTCCAGAGCATGGAGGCGCTACCAGGAGACAGGCCAGTACATCAGGAAACGTGGAGGAGGCCGTAGGAGGGCAACAACCCAGCAGCAGGACCGCTACCTCCACCTTTGTGCAAGGAGGAGCAGGAGGAGCACTGCCAGAGCCCTGCAAAATGACCTCCAGCAGGCCACAAATGTGCATGTGTCTGCTCCAACGGTCAGAAACAGACTCCATGAGGGTGGTATGAGGGCCTGACGTCCACAGGTGGGGGTTGTGCTTACAGCCCAACACCGTGCAGGACGTTGGCATTTGCCAGAGAACACCAAGATTGGCAAATTCGCCACTGGTGCCCTGTACTCTTCACAGATGAAAGCAGGTTCACACTGAGCACATGTGACAGACGTGACAGAGTCTGGAGACGCCGTGGAGAAGGTTATGTTGCCTGCAACATCCTCCAGCATGACTGGTCTGGCGGTGGGTCAGTCATGGTGTGGGGTGGCATTTCTTTGGGGGGCCGCACAGCCCTCCATGAGGTAGCCAGAGGTAGCCTGACTGCCATTAGGTATGAGATCATCAGACCCCTTGTGAGACCATATGCGGGTGCGGTTGGCCCTGGGTTCCACCTCATGTGGCTGGAGTGTGTCTGCAGTTCCTGCAAGAGGAAGGCATTCATGCTATGGACTGGCCCGTCCGTTCCCAGACCTGAATCCAATTGAGCACACCTGGGACATCATGTCTCACTCCCATCCACCAACGCCACGTTGCACCACAGACTGTCCAGGAGTTGGCGGATGCTTTAGTCCAGGTCTGGGAGGAGATCCCTCAGGAGACCATCCGCCACCTCAACAGGAGCATGCCCAGGCGTTGTAGGGAGGTCATACAGGCACGCGGAGACCACACACACTACTGAGCCTCATTATTTTAAGGACATTACATAAGAAATGGACCCGCAGCTAGAACGTAACTACGTGTTTTATGTTTTTTTTTATGGTTTGAACCGAAGGCGTTGTGAATTTTGGGCCAGCTCTGAAGTATGTGATATTTGGAAAAAGCGAGTACTAAACGAGTTGGAAAAAGTGGGTTTGGTGTCAGTTTGTATCAGTTTGGTGTCAGAATGATATCTAATTGACTGATGGACGGTGACTTGCTGGTGACTCTTGTCCATTTGCAATATGTTTAAACAGTGAGGTACCATCACCAAAGTGACATTCTGAAATCAACCCTAACGAGCGATTGAGATGAACCAGAATCACTGCCCAGCCATCCCGAGTTCATCGGACCAGTCAATTTCGCATTCCTGCAGGATTTTTATCGCATGACAAATTTGTGATGGTAAATGCCCATTGAACCATATTGCAAATGCACTGTGACTTTGCAAAAGTTCAAAAACATAAACAAATGGACATAATAAAGTCTACACAACGAGCGATGGAAAGGAGCAACTATCACTGCCAGGCCATCCTGTGTTCATCAGGCCAGTCAATTTTGCATTTCTGCATGATTTTTGAGCATGCCAAATTCGTGATGGTAAATGCCCATTGAAACATATTGCAAATGCACGTGCACTAGCAATATGATTCTATAGTGAAAAAACATCACCAAATGGACATGATGAAATCAAAACAACGAGTGATGTAAATGAACAACTATCACTGCCAGGCCATCCTGTGTTCCCATAGCGGGCATTAATATCAGAATGACGGGTAAATGCATTTAAAACCACATTTTGATTTTTGGGTTACCAGGTGCCAATTTTCAATCACCAGTTGCACAACAATGCGTATCCATCAGAATATTTTAAATAGTCCATAAAGCACTCAGGACGGCCCCCATGGATAGAGGGCCGTAGTAGGGTACTCCCATAGCGGGCATGGACAAGAGGAGTCCCGGTAAATGCATTTACAACCATATTCTTATTTTTGGGTTACCAGGTGCCTATTTTCAATCACCAGTTGCACAACAATGCACGTGCATTTGCAACATGATTCTATATGGAAAAAACATCACCAAATAGACATGATGAAATCAACACAAAGAGTGATGGAAAGGAACAACTATCACTGCCCGGCCATACCGAGTTCATCAGGCCAGTCAATTTTGCATTTCTGCAGGATTTTTGAGCATGTCAAATTTCTTACGGCATTTGGCCCCCAAAAAAGTGACTTTTGTATTTGACTTTTGACTTCCTATGAAATCATATTGCAAATGGAAAAATCATATTCCTTATGCACAAGTAAAAAAAAATGATGATAATAAAATTTTACAAACCATATTCATTCAGTTCTTACACATGATTAATTGACATAAAATCGAAACAATTTCAAAAAATGGTCCAGAAAGCACTTTTTTACGAGGGTGATACATTTTTTAAAAAAAATTCACATTTTCAACTTTTGACTTCCTATGAAATCATATTCCAAATGGAGAAAACATATGCCTTATGCACAAGTAATTATGACGATAAAATATGACTAAAGTATGTTGATACAGTTCATATACATGTGTAATTGACACAAAAATCGAAAGAATTTTGAAAAACGGTTCAGAAAGCACTTTTGTAGGGGTGTGTGAAGTTTTTTATAAAACTGCAATTTTTGACTTTTGACTTCCAATGAAATCATATTGCAAATGGACAAAACATATGCCTTATGCGCAAGTAATTAAAAAAAAATATGATAATAAAATTGGACAAAAGTATATTCATACAGTTCTTACACATGTGTAATTGACAAAAAAGCGAAAGATTTTTGAAAAACGGTCCAGAAAGCACTTTTTTAAGGGGTGATAAGTTTTTGACAAAAAAATATTTTTTTCAAAATTTTGCTTTTGGATGTTGACTTGGGTGACATTTCCAATATGAAAAACCAAAGTGGAGCGCACTCGCCACCTGTTGGATTTTTAAAGTGTTACAACTGGCATTTGCCATATGGCATTTGCAATACACTTTGCATGAATCAACGCCGAATTGGGTGGTATTGGACATCGTGTATATGGTTTGTCCTGTGTGGGTCCTGTGTGGCTCAGTCGGTAGAGCATGGTGCTTGCAACGCCAAGCGTCGTGGGTTCGATTCCCGCTAGGGCCACCCATATGTAAAAGTAGTGGCCCCAGCCGACTTGTAAGTCGCTTTGGACAAAAGCGTCTGCTAAATGGGATATATGTTTGTCCAATGCCAATGACTTCCCATTCATTTTTGTCCAATTCATGGGGGTATTCACTTACATTTGGAAGACCCACTTGCGACCAAGCTTTAACTTCCTGACTGATGTCTTGAGATGTTGCTTCAATATATCCACATATTTTTCTCTCCTCATGATGCCATCTATTTTGTGAAGTGCACCAGCCCCTCCAGCAGCAAAAAAGCCCCCACAACATGATGCTGCCACCAACGTGCTTCACGGTTGGGATGGTGTTCTTCGATTTGCAAGCCTCCCTCTTTTTCCTCCAAACATAACGATGGTTTCGTTCTATGACCCCATGTGCAGTTGCAAACCGTAGTCTGGCATTGTTATGGCGGTTTTGGAGCAGTGGCTTATTCCTTGCTGAGCGGCCATTCAGGTTATGCCGATATAGGGCTCGTTTTAGTGTGGATATAGATACTTTCATACCTGTTTCCTCCAGCATCTTCACAAGGTCCTTGTGCTGTTGTTCTGGGATTGATTTGCACTTTTCGCACTAAAGCACGTTAATCTCTAGGAGAACGAAGCGTCTTCTTCCCGAGCGGTATAACGCCTGCGTGGTCCCATGGTGTTTATGCTGTGTACTATTGTTTGTACAGATGAACGTGGTTCCTTCAGGCATTTGGCTTTTGCTCCCAAGGATGAACAAGACTGTGGAGGTCTACAATAATTTTCCTGAGGTCTAGTCTTATTTCATTTTATTTTACCATGATGTCAAGCAAAGAGTCACTGAGTTTGAAGCTAGGCCCTGAAATACATCCACGGGTACACCTCCAATTGACTTAAATTATCTCAATCAGCCTATCAGAAGCTTCTAATGCCATGACATATATTTCTGGAATTTTCCAAGCTATTTAAAGGCACAGTCAACTTGGTGTATGTAAACTTCTCACCTACTGGAAGTGTGAAACAGTGAATTATAAGTGAAACAACTGTAGACAATTGTTGGAGAAATGTCTTGTGTCATAAACAAAGTAGATGTCCTAACAGACTTGCCAAAACTATAATTTGTTATTAACAAGAAATGTGTGGAGTTGTTGAAAAACAAGTTGTAATGACTCCAACCTAAGTGTATGTAAACTTCTGACTTCAACTGTGTATGAAAATGTGTATTATATTATTATAATACATAATATGATGAATTACAATATCAATTGAACACATGCACTTCAATGTTATATCTATTCATATAGGTTAAAGCTTTTCTACAACAACATGGAAGTGGTTCCACTCTGTAGGCTACTGCTAATCACATCATTTAGCAGCTCAAATGAGATTTTAACACTAGATTTGAACAATCTTACTTACCTTTGGAATATGGTATGTGAGATTGTAGGTATTGAGATTTTCAACTTCTTATGGCTGCAGGGGCAGTATTGAGTAGCTTGGATGAAAGGTGCCCAGAGGTGCCCAGATTAAATGGCCTGCTCCTCAGTCCCAGTGACTAATATATACATAGTATTATTAGTATTGGATAGGAAACACTCTGAAGTTTCTAAAATTGTTTGAATGATGTCTGTGAGTATAACAGAACTCGTATAGGAGGCAAAAACCTGAGAAGAAATCCAAACAGGAAGTGGGAATTCTGAGGTTGGTCGATTTTCAACCCAGCCCCTATTGAATACACAGTGGGATATTGGTAATGTTGCACTTCCTAAAGCTTCCAATAGAATTCAACCGTCTTCTGAAGACAATGGATTTCTCCGGTTGGAACATTATTGATGTTTATGTTAAAAACATCCTAAAGATTGATTCCATACATCGTTTGACATGTTTCTATGGACAGGAACGGAACTTTTTGACATTTCGTCTGCAACTAGGGAACGCGCTTCATGACTTTGGATTTGTTTTTCCAAACGTGCTAACAAAACTAGCTGTTTGGACATAAATGATGGACATATGTCAAAAATTTAATGTGGAACTGGGACTACTGGGAGTGCATTCTGATGAAGATCATCAAAGGTAAGTGAATATTTATAATGCCAATATGGCGGACATCTTTTTGGCTGCTTTGTTGTCTTAAAGCTGTAATCAGATTATTGCATGGTTTGCTTTTGCCCAAACGTTTTTTTGAAATCTGACACAGTGGTTGCATTAAGGAGAAGTGTATCTATATTTCCATGTCTAACAAATGTATTTTTATTGACATTGATAATGAGTATTTCTGTAAAATGTTGTGGCTCTCTGCAATATCACCGGATGTTTTTGGAACTAGTGAACGTAACGCGCCAATGTATAGTGAGATTTTTTTATATAAATATGCACTTTATCGAACAAAACATTTTTATATTGTGTAACATGAAGTCCAATGAGTGTCATCTGATGAAGATCATCAAAGGTTAGTGATGAATTTTATCTCAATTTGTTATTTTTGTGACTCCTCTCTTTGGCTGGAAAAATGTCTGAATTTTTCAGTGACAGGGTGGTGACCCAACATAATCGTTTGTGGTGCTTTCGCTGTAAAGCCTATTTGAAATTGGATACTTTGGTGGGATTAACAACAAGATCACCTTTAAAATGGTATAAGATACATGTGTGTTTGAGGAAGTATAATTATGAGATTTCTATTGTTTGAATTTGGCGCTCTGCACTTTCATTGGCTGTTGTCAAATCAATCTCGTTAACGGGGTTGCAGCCCTTAGAGGTTTAATGGGGAAGGGAGGGAACAGGACCAACCACAGAGTGCATATCAAAGCCTGGACAAACGTGAAGGACACTACAGTCAATCTCTCCTGTGGAGGACTAAACCATTTCATGGCATTACTGCCGGGAAGCGTAGCCCTGAAGGCCATCAACACCACTATTGCTTTCCCCAGAACACAAGAGATGCAGAGGACAAAGGTCATCCCGAACATTGTGTGACACAGCATACAGGACCATTCAGAGGGCCGGCCAATGAAGGTAAGAGAACACAGAAAACACAGAGTCAAGGAAAAGAGAAGCAGGAAGCTCAGCCGGAGTTGTTTGCCCTGACGATGGCCGAAGTTTGATGATGGTAAAAAACGGTTGCCGTGGCGAACGCCAGACAAGCCCCGCCCACAGAGCAGGCGGTCAGGATGATTCCGAGGACCTCGTGGAAGGACAGGAACTCAACAGGTTTAAGGATACAGCGGTCTCTCTCAGCGTTGGGCCAGTACTCTTCGGGACTGAAGAATCTGACCAGGACAAAACAACAGACATCAAATGTTAATAATTGTCACGACTTCTGCCGAAGTCGTTGCCTCTCCTTGTTCGGGCGGTGCTGGGCGTTCGACGTCACCGGTCTTCTAGCCATCATTGATCCTTTTTTCATTTTCCATTGGTCTTGTCTTGTCTTCCCACACACTTGTTTTCAATCCCATTCATTACCTGTTGTGTATTTTACCCTCTGTTTCCCCTCATGTCTTTGTCAGAGATTGTTTTATTGTCAGTGTAGTGTGATGTTGTATAGGTGCGCGTCGGGTCCTCGTACCCATGTTTGTTTGTTTACGTACATTTAGTGTTATGGAGCATACTCTGTGAACTTTATTAAAAGACTCCATTTTACACTCTATTTGACTCTCCTGCGCCTGACTTCCCTGCCACCTATTACACCTATGCATGACAATAATAATAGATTTAAGATGAGATAATAAGAATAGGAACATGATTGACAATATGTTCCTGGTAATATGAAGAAACCACTACTTAGTAAACCGGGATAGAAATTACTACACATTTTATGCCAACTGTTCCTATAGTCCTACCTGTGTTATTACTGATCTTTCCCTCTGCACATTGGATACAGTATTAACAGCATACAGGCTTTCCTTTCTGTACAGCCTTACGAGTGCCTAGGGGACAGCTCTCACTGCACACTGGCAAAGGTACTTTTGTACTGGTCTTACCCAGGTGATTTCCCTCTCCATGTCAAGCCTCTGGTCAGGAGGCAGAGACCCATCATAGAGCCCCACTGTCACCAACTCCATCTTCCCACTCTCCCGTCTCTGCCAGTTGACCAGCTCATAGGTGGCCACTGGGTCCCCGTTGGCATCGAAAGACACCTGGTACCCGTTACGAAAGAAGTTCACCCTCCTCAATCTCTCCAGGAATTGATGTTTGGAAAGTCAAGGGAGAGAGAGGGGACGGGAGAGCTGGAGAGGTGGGAAGAGAGATGGTCAGAAGGGAAGAGAGAATTGGATTGAGGGGGAGAGAGAAAGAAACAGGACATTAATTCAACTCATATATTTATCAGATGTGTTACTTCAGAACAAGTTGTAAAGTATAATGAGAACTCCTAGGCCTACATACACGTAGTCTAAATAAACATATTTATCAGGACATTATACTATTGTCTTGTCATTCACCTGTGTTGGCTTCACATTGATGTTTCTCATGGAGGTTATTGTCACAGTTCACAGTGGAGTTGTCTCTTTCTTCACAAACGATGCTGTGGATGGCGTGTGCTATGGAATAAACAGCTTTGTACACTATGTTAGTGACACACAGCTGGGATGTTGTTACAGTAATTTAGTTATTCCAATATGTTTTCATTAATTTAATTCCCTTTATCTATTTTATGAGAATTTGTAAGATTCTTGTTTGCATAAAATAGATGGAGACCAGTTTTTTCAATAATAGGTAACAGAATTTATTCTCGGAGCGCGCTGCCACGTTATCACGAGCAACAGTTTATATACATTTCATTGCTTCTAAAATGAATCCCCTCCTACCAACCGAGAATCAAGTGAGTTCAAAAGTTCATTCCAACTCACTAACACACTCACAGGTCACATAACCTAACTGAATTAACCCCTCACCATTATGAATCACTACTTAGCCTACAGTTCTAATTAACAGAAAACCTAGGAAATGGTCTTTCGTCGGTTCAACCATAGGTTAACTACCTTTTCTGTTTACTTAATTCACAAACCATTCCTTTCTTCCTAGGAGGAATGGTGTTCATTAAATTGAATTACTCCTTGTCCGTGTCACACAATCCCTTCTTATGAACTCATATTGTTAATCAGATATAATAAAACAGAGTATAAGTTTACTTAGTTACAGTTTCATTTAAAATAAGACTATTGTTCAGTCATTATATCATAATTTTCCTAACAATCCACCCTAAAAATGACTTTACAATTCATACCATCATTAAACACTACATGGAAATATCAATGATATACTAGAATAAGACAAACCAATATGTACACACAATCAACTTCAATGACTTCTAACCTACATCAGAATCTTTACTCTACTTATCAGGATTTTCCGTCACAATCTTCATGAAAAAACTGTCTATACATTGAAACAAGAAAACATCTAAATTCCCTAAATATCAAATATGGTCTCCTTGCGAGTGAAAGGATCCAGATTCTTCTATTATGTCCGGAGCCATGTATTTTGTATTCCACTGGTCAGAGTTTAGGATTATATACATCATATATCACCATCTGAAGTGTCATTGATTTCTCCATAGTCCTGGAAATGATAACTTTCATACACGCAACCAAAACACATCCGCACAAAACTAACACAGTCACACAGGTGAAGGTAGCCCATAACACAGTAATCATCACATTTTTCCATCTTCCAAACACACTGTCAACCCAATTCGTCAGAGAAGTATCCACCCCTGAGTTCACTGCCAACTTGTGAGCTAGGGTGTGTAAACAAGCCAAGGCCTTGGTCACTGATCCATCCGGAACTGTGTCATCGGGATCCAAACTACCTCCATACACTCCCACCCTTTTCAGCCAGCAGACATATCCAAGACTATTCTATTCTGCCAAGCCATTCATTACATCTCTGATATAATTGGTGAAGCGCTGTGGATTTTAATAGACATAATTGATCCAATCCACATTCTAATTTAGAGTGGACCACCAAAAAACAATTGACTCTCATCCTGCCAGGATCTATTTCTAGCTTTGAACTCGTCTGGCACCCCCCTTGGAACCCCAATGTTGTCAATACAAACTCTATCATCAAAAGACCCAGACGGAGTACTTCGTTTCTCCCATTTATCCAACATCATGTCATGGTGTTGAATGAGTGTGAAAGGCATTCCCAAATGTACTAGTGCACATACCCCTGTCCAATTAGCCGGTAATACTCGGCCATAACGTCATTCCCCCACACAACCACCACCAGATGTGAGCCCTGGGCCTCCTTATCTTACTGAAATCCCCAGATCTCAACCAGCCTTCCAAATCACTCATTTGTCGCATCAGAAGTAACATTATCTGTCCTATTGCAGGTACTGATTTCCCCCACATATTTCCCAGAAGTACTATGCTGAATCAAACAGTAAACAGTCTCCCCTTGCCTCTGTGAAAGGAGGAAGCTTAGATTTCAGAGGAACGTGGATATAAATTGTGCAAATCCATACAACTGTTATTATATGGCTTTCCTGCATCCATGAATAGCTTTACCATATAGGCCATTCCCTTAGGTGAATTAATTCCATTTAATGGAAAAGGGATGGTTGTCAACTGAGGTTTGCTGTGGCACAAGCATAGCATTCTTCTTTAGCTATTGATCTGGCCGTATATTGAATCCACTCTAACCAGAGGTTAGAATCCCCATTACCAGTTTAACTGCACTAGGTTATCCACTGAAACCCTTACTTTCACTACATTCCATCTTCTTCCATACTGGGTATGTAGATTTATGTAGCCCTCTCACATGATGTGAGCTATAACTGGTTTCCATGAACTACACAGGGACTTACATAGATGTCTTCCATAATAGCTGCTCTTAGTCCTGAACTGCCAAGGAGTCAGAGGCCCCATTTGGCCTACATAGAACTCCTCTGAGACATCCTTCCCAGTCTCACTCTCACTTCCTGTTTATCCAGATCAAGTGATCTCTTATACTTGATTAATACTAAATCCTCATTGTTTAACTATGTCAATATTACCCTCTGGCCTTCTCGGTGTTCATGGTGTATCAGGAATAAGGCTCCCACAACCAGACAGCTCAGGATGGACAGCCCACCCTTAAAGCCCCACCCTCTTCCAGAGAACACATCATCAGCAAAAGCCAGACACACTTTCACTTCTATGAACAAAAACAGGGATGGAATGACGGGAAAGGAAATCTTCATTCGAGAGATGGCACCCGGAATTCTGTTAATTCCAGTTCTCCTCTTGAACACTGCTATTGTTCGACAGTGTCAAAGTGTCTTACCCTCCCGCAGTGTGATATGAATCCGGGAAGCTCTTTCACCTAGCTGTCACCAGGAGCCCTTGGTATGGTCCCCCCAACAGGCTTCAGGGACTGAATTGAGTGACTTCACCTGTAATTCACCCGAAGTGCATAAAATCTTGGACATACAGACAATGACTTAGGTAAGATTAGTAAATTATCCTTATGTCTGACATAATCATGTTTTTTTTATTTTTTTATTTTACCTTTATTTAACTAGTCAAGTCAGTTAATGAATAAAAAAAACAACTTCCAGGCCTTTTTCAATTTGGTCATTTATGGCCTCAATCTCACCCACTCTTCCCAAGATTGTAGTCCCCAGGAAACATCTAAAGAGAGACAATACAACTCCCATTCTCCCAGAAGAACACAAAACGCATAAATAGCATTCACTATGCTACATCGATTCAGAAACTCAAAAGTGTTCAAAAGTGAACTATAAACTAAACCTAATAATAATTCCCATTTACCTCAAATCCTTAATCATACATTTTAACCTCTTGAAACTCTGGGGGCGCAATTTCATTTTTGGATGAAAAATGTTCCTGTTTTAAACAAGATATTTTGTCACAAAAAAGATGCTCGACTATGCATATAATTGATAGCTTTGGAAAGAAAACACACTGAATTTTCCAGAACTGCAAAGATATTGTCTGTGGGTTCCCTAGAACGGGAGCTACAGGCAAAACCAAGATGAAATGGCAACCAGGAAATCAGCAGGATTTTTGAGGCTCCGTTTTCTATTGTCTCCTTATATGGCTGTGAATGCGAGAGGAATGAGACTGCCCTTTCTGTCGTTTCCCCAAGGTGTCTGCAGCATTGTGACGTATTTGTAGGCATATCATTGGAAGATTGACCATAAGAGACGACATTTTCCAGGTGTCCGCCCGGTGTCCTCCGTCGAAATTGGTGCGTCTTTTTCAGCTGCTGGTATTTTTCCATGCGATTCTGAGGGGAAAGCAGGCTTCCACGAACTGCATATCAATGAAGAGATATGTGAAAAAACACCTTGAGGATTGATTCTAAACAACGTTTGCCATGTTTCGGTCGATATTATGGAGTTAATTCGGAAAAAGTTTGACGTTTTGGTGACTGAATTTTCGGTTCGTTTCGGTAGCCAAATGTGATGTACAAAACGGAGCGATTTCTCCTACACAAAGATTCTTTCAGGAAAAACTGAACATTTGCTATGTAACTGAGAGTCTCCTCATTGAAAACATCCGAAGCTCTTCAAAGGTAAATGATTTTATTTATTTGGTTATCTGGTTTTTGTGAAAATGTTGCGTGCTAAATGCTACTCAAAATGCTAAGCTAGCTTGCAATACTCTTACACAAATTAGTGATTTGCTATGGTTCAAAAGCATATTTTGAAAATCTGAGATGACAGTGTTGTTAACCTCTTGATACTCCCCACCCTGGATCCGGGATCGTGAATAAAGCCTCAGGCTCATTAGCATAACGCAACGTTAACGATTTCTGAAAATCGCAAATAAAATGAAAATAATGCACCTGCTCTCAAGCTTAGCCTTTTCTTAACAACACAACAAGTCTAATTCTTGATTATATTTACACACATTAAATTCAGTACTAGGATTAAGAAAGACAATTCATACATATACAGTAACAGTAACAATAGTATTCTGATTAGTACATATACAGTAACATAATTGTATTCTGATTAGTACATATACAGTAACATAATAGTTTTCTGATTAGTCAGTCCTGATTGAAATGTATACATAATTAGTCATTATTGATAAAAATTCCCTTAACATAATGACTCCAACCTAAGTGTATGTAAACTTCTGACTTCAACTGTGTATAAACATTTTAATTATATTATTATAATACATAATAGGATGAATTACAATATCAATTGAACAAATGCATTTCAATGTTATATCAATTCATATAGAAATAAAGCTTTTCTCCAACAACATGGAAGTTGTTCCACTCTGTAGGCTACTGCTAATCCTATCATTTAGCAGGTCAAATTAGATTAAAAAAAATTGCATACCTTCATTTCAACAAGGAACACAGCCTGAGACCAAGGTCTCTGTTACAGCTGGGCTCTGCGTATACATGTTTACACATACAGTTTATGTACAATGATTAAAACACTAAACAAGACAAACAAAACGATCACAGATAACACAATAAAAATAAAGCAAGAGAATTAATTTACACGTAGGTTATTCTACTAACAGCACAAGAACTTGACTTTCCCGAAACAGTTACAAGCAATTCAAAAATAAAAATGCTCCAATGAATATTTAAAATGGGCATGGGGGACAAGAGTCTCAAGTTTAAGTTTAGTCTGCGGGCTATTCCATAGGCAAGGAGCTTAACAGGAAAAGGCAGCCATATCCAACTCTGTGGAAATCGCATGGGCCTCAAGTGTAATCCATGCTTGAGACCTGGTTTTAGGAATTATAATTCTACTATTGTGGAGTGATGATAAATTAGAAGGTAGCTTTTTATTTTTATTTATTCGGAAGTGCTTTATAGACAAACACGGGAGAGTGTTCTCGTCTCACAGACAGCAAAGTTCAACCCAAATTTTGATATAAAACACAGTGTTGAGTTCTGTAGCACCCGTAATAAACCTGCGTGCGCAATGATAAGTAGCATCCAGCGATTTAAGTGTTGATGCCATAGCATGTAAATAATATCCCCATAATCTATAACGGACATAACATTAGCTTGTATCATTTGTCTTCTATTTGTAGAGGACAAGCATGTCCTGTTTCTATAGAGGAAGACTAGCTTGATTTTTAGCTGTTTACAAAGTTCGTCAATATGCATTTTAAAAGACAGTTCATCATCCAATCATATCCCTAAGTATTTATATGCAGAGACCTGCTTAATTCGAAAAACCAACCAAGCTCATAAGTGCAAGTGTATTTTCAACCAACTTTTTGAACCTATAGAACCTTTATTTGCATTTAAAACAAGTTTCAGCTGTATAAAATACCCTTGTAATATCTCAAAATATGTTTCCAATAGTGATAATGCTTGGTCAGCCGTTGAAGTACATGACAGTGTCATCAGCATATAAATGAATTTGACAAGTTCTTGTCTCATCACATATATTGTTTATGTAGAGAGTGAACAGTAATGGACCAAGTATAGAACCTTGAGGGACCCCTTTAACCAACACTAATGGCTATGACTGGATGACGTCGACTCTATCAGCCTGACTTCTATCCTTTAGATAGTCCTAAACCCAACGACAGGCATCCAATCCCAGTCCTATTGATGACAGCTTACCCAAAAGAATCGCATGGTCTACAGTGTCACAAGCTTTAGATAAATCTATGAAACAAGGCGGCACAGTACTTCCTATTTTCTAGGGCATTAGTAAAATCACTTTAACACTCTAGATTTGAACAATCTCTCATAATATTGGAATATCTAAAGTGAACCTGTGCCATGTTCCTAGTTACAATGTTACCAATGAATATCTGCTAAAACGTTGGTCATCTCTATCAGAGTAGTCCTACCTAACTGTATGATAAACCATATAGCTGAACGTTACAATGTTTTTTCCACTCAATCATTTCTTAATAACGTATATCATTGGATGTCTTCTCCATAAGGTGTTTCTTGGTGTTCTTCTCTGGCCGGAACAGAATAATAAAGCATTTAGGAACAAATAATAGAAAGAACAACCCAAAGCTAGAGGTGATGATGGCAAAGATCTCCACAGCTACAGTGAACTTCCCAGGAGAGCTGACATAAGCTGGGATAAAGGTGATCCAGACAGCACAGAATATGAGCATGCTGAAGGTGATGAATTTGGCCTCATTGAAGTTATCAGGCAGCTTTCGAGCCAGAAAAGCCAGCACAAAGCACAAGAGAGACAGGAGTCCTATATAGCCCAACACAGCCCAGAAACCAATAGCTGAACCCACATCACACTCTAGAATGATCTTTTCCTTGTAGGTAGTGAGGTTTTTAATGGGGAAGGGAGGGGACAGGACCAACCACAGAGTGCATATTATAGCCTGGACAAACGTGAAGGACACTACTGTCAATCTCTGCTGTGGAGGACCAAACCATTTCATGACATTACTGGCTGGAAGTGTAGCCCTGAAGGCCATCAACACCACTATTGTTTTCCCCAGAACACAAGAGATGCAGAGAACGAAGGTGATCCCAAACGCTGTGTGACGCAGCATACAGGACCAGTCAGAGGGCCGGCCAATGAAAGTAAGAGAACACAGAAAACACAGAGTCAAGGAGAAGAGCAGCAAGAAGCTCAGCTCAGAGTTGTTGGCCCTGACGATGGCCGAATGTCGGTGGCGGTAGAAGACAGCTGCCGTGGCGATGGCCAATAGAGCCCCGCCCACAGAGCAGGTGGTCAGGATGATTCCGAGGACCTCGTGGAAGGACAGGAACTCCACAGGCTTAAGGATACAGCGGTCTCTCTCAGCGTTGGGCCAGTACTCCTCGGGACAGATCAGACAGTCTGAAGAATCTGACCAGGACAAAACAACAGACATCAAATGTTAATAATAATAGATTCAGGTTTTATTTGTTTACAAATACATGTCCCACAATGCTGCACTTTGTCAGTTTACAATAAAGAATGTTGAATTAATTTGCAGCTTACATGAGAAAATAAGAACAGGAACATGATTGAAAGACACTACCTTTGTATTGCTGGTAATAGGAAGAAACGAGTACAATTAAACCGTGATAGAAATTACTACACATTTTTGCCAACTGTTCCTATAGTCCTACCTGATTTATTACTGATCTGTCCCTCTGCACATTGGATACAGTCATAACAGCATACAGGCTTTCCTGTCTGTACAGCCTTACGAGTGCCTGGGGGACAGCTCTCACTGCACACTGACACAGGTACTTGTGTACTGTTCTTTACCCAGGTGATTTCCCTCTCGATGGCAAGCCTCTGGTCAGGAGGCAGAGACCCATCATAGAACCCCACTGTCACAAACTCCATCTTCCCACTCTCCCGTCTCTGCCAGTTGACCAGCTCATAGGTGGCCACTGGGTCCCCGTTGGCATCGAAAGACACCTGGTACCCGTTACGAGAGAAGTTCACCCTCCTCAATCTCTCCAGGACCTCGGGGTTGGAAGGGAGAGAGAGAGAGGGGACGTGAGAGAAGGAGAGAGGTGTAGAGAGATGGAGATAAGGGAAGAGAGAGATGAGTGAGGGGAAGAGAGATTGAGCGATAGATGGAGAGAGGGGAAGAGAGAGATGAGAGATGGAGAAAGGGGAAGAAAGACGGAAAAGAGAGAAATTGAGAAAAGGGAAGATAGATGGAGAGAGAAAAAGAACATAAATTCAACTCAAATTTATCAGAAGTGTTACTTCAGAAGAAGTTGTAAAGTATAATGAGAACTCCTCGGCCTTCATACATGTAGTTGAAATAAACATATTTATCAGGAAATGATACTACAGACTTTTCATTCACCTGTGTTGGCTTCACATTTAGGTTGTTGTCACAGTTCACAGTGGAGTTTTCTCTCTCTTCACAAACGATGCTGTGAATGGCGTGTGCTATGGCATAAACAGCTTTATACACCATGTTAGTGACACGCAGCTGGGATGTATCTGTGTAGGGGGCCTGCAGCTGCTGTATATCCTCACTGCCATCACACACCTTCTCTTCAACCCCAACACCTGTAGATGAGGTCCCTACAGACAGACAGATAGATTGATAAATTTTTTTATTTTACCTTTATTTAACTAGACAAGTCAGTTTAAGAACAAATTCTTATTTTCAATGACGGCCTAGGAACGGTGGGTTAACTGCCTGTTCAGGGGCAGAACGACAGATTTGTACCTTGTCAGCACGGGTATTTGAACTTCCGGTTGCTATTCCACCGCTCGAACCACTAGGCTACCCTGCCACCGCAGATAGATAGATAGAGAGATAGATCGATAGATAGATAGATACCTGTCCCCAGCCTACAACTAAAGGCTCCCTCCCAGAACTCAGTGAGCAGGGGAGAGTTGGACACCTTCTGTGGGGAGAGGTCCAGGAGGAAGTCCCTGAGGCCGGGGATGACAGAGCGTTGGATGCCAAATCCGATGGCCCCGGCACAGAGGCCGAAACGCAGCATGTCTGGATCAGTGACCCAGGACTCACTCCCGATCCACTGGCGGGGTGGAGAGGGCAGGCGTTCCATCTCCCTCAGCAAGATTTTCATGTCCCTGTAGGATACAAATGCAACCACCACCCGGGCTGTGGAGCTGGGGAACATGATTATATCATATGCTTAATATGCTGGTCATGTTTGTCATTTACTGGAATGTCTCAGTGAAGTGAACATGAACATTAGTATTAATCAACACTTTTGACATGCAAATCATGTTGGTCTCACAGATCAGCTTTTGGAAAAGAGAGAAATTATTAACAATCATATTTTTTATAAATATGGGCTTGCATCTGTGTGAATGAAAAGTTCACAAGTTATCACGGATCACCTGCGGATCACGTCGGCCACCCGTTGCACTCTACTGAGTGGGTTGGTACGGGAGAAGGCTTCAGAATACTCCACACAGATACCCTCCTCTTGTGCTGCCTGCAGGAAAGCCGCCATCCCGTAATTACCGTAGTCAGAGTCGGAACGGACCGCCCCAATCCAGGTCCAGCCGAAGTGCCTGATGAGGTGGGCCAGAGCAGCAGCCTGGAACTGATCACTGGGGATGGTTCTGAAGAAGGTTGGATACTGTTTCTTATCACTCAGACACGCACAGGTGGAAAAGTGGCTCACCTAGTTAAAAACAGACAGTCGAAAACATGAGAAAGATCATCATGTCGGCCAAACAAGTTTTAGTTATTGGCAACTTCCTGCTTTTTTTGTTTAGCTGTGTTGTATGATGTTAGGGAGACATTAATAATAATAATGTATTGTTTTTCATTGTGCCAGATTGAAACGGATACATATTTCTGCCCGTTTCTATCTTTGTTGTTCTATTCATATTGATAATAGTATTATAAGACATACTGGTGTTGTGAAAAGCATGAGTAAAAGGTATGACACTAATCCCTAGTCTCCCATAACAACCTCGCCTATGAAAGGTAGTCCTCAGATCATGTTTTAATGCCTACAGAAGTTCTCCAGACTCATAGTCTTGAGTCTATGTTCAAATGCCTTTTTCCTCAAAATTTCATGAAAATTGGCAAATTAAAAGTTGAACTCATTCCTGAAGGAGAGGCAATAGAAATACAGTAAATTAAACAAAGCTGAATGATTTCTTTCCGTAGGAGATTACCTGAGGAATTCCAAAAGGGCCGATGATGCGCAACATGCTGATGGTAGGCGAGGAGGCAGACTCGCCCACGATAGCTGTTACTGTAGGCGACCCCGAGCACTGTTCTCCGGTATCAAACATTGGGTCCAGGCCATTAGCCAGATGGAAGGCCACATTCATGGCCATGGGGACCGTGTTGCACGAGTCGTGCACTTGATATCCGAGTGTGACACCCGGTAGGAGATCCGAACTGTTGTTTATCTCGTCAACTGCGAAGACCATGGTGCGCGAGAAGCGCAATTCACGGGAGTTCAAACTGTAAATAAAAGATAGGTGACTGAGCACCACTTGACTAAATGGTAAACTAGTCTATAGAATATATGGTTATACGAGGGCAAACATCTCCATATTTAGTCTTATTTTCCACTGTCTACAAGCCTACACATTTGATATCGGGACTTGAGGACACTGTAGTATAGCCTGCATTTGAAAATGTGACACTTTGTAACAGTAGTCTTTACCTACTCTCTCAGATACAAACACACTTTTTACCTGTCTTAAAAACACTGTTAATCTGTCTTTAAAACAATGGTTATATGTCTTTAAAATACTGTTTTCCTGTCTTTAAACACACTGTTTCCCTGTCTTTAACACACTGTTTATCTGTCTTTAAACACTGTCTTCGTGTCTTTAAAACACAATTTATCTGTCTCCCCACACAGCCCGAGTCCTGTCCCCTGTTCCCTCTTGCGTTCACTGACCTCCCTGTGCACTGCAGGGGCTCAGGCAGGCTGGTGAAGCTGTGATCCACAGTGTGCATATAGCTGTGGATGGAGAAAACACCCCCGATGACAAAGTCCCCGTCCTGGGAGAACGCCGGAGGACGAGGGGTGCCTTGGAGCTTGCATCTGACAGACTCCAGCTCAGAGGCAGAGGCAGACGAGAGCAAGGCGAGCCCACCAGCCACCACAGCTAGATGTAGTAGAACCAGACTACCAGCCAGACTTGGATCCAGAGCAGGAGACGGAGAGAGCCTCATTCCTCTGATGTGTAGAGGGTATGGGGTAGCACAGCGCCACACAAACCTTCATAGGTCAGGTTACCTCTCTTCTCTGGGTTAAATACCCACTGTACCTCTGTGGGGATTACTCTAGGGGCCACACTGTGGGTATGGCCATGCCAGGGAGGGAGGGGTTAGAAGCTGCTCTGCTCACCCTGCTTCTTTCAGCTATAGAGATGTACCAGTATCAGAACTACGTTGACTGGAATGGTTTAGATAGACATAAACATACATTAGACACAGAACAACCATGAGCCTCTCTTATATTTCTCTTACGGTCTAGTGCTCTTGGCAAGCTGGTTCTTCACTGTATTTATTCAAAAGTCTAATCAATGTTTCACTTTACCTGAGGTATATTTCCTCTATAGTCTAGCTGCCTCTTTTATTTTCCCCCTACAATCTAGTCCTCTGGCATTCAGGCACTACTCAGTACTTCCCATATAGTCTAGTCTTCTTGGTACGCTGGCAGTACACAGTATTTATTCAAAAAGTCTAGTCCTATTGGTACGCTTCTTCTCTTATATTTCTCCTACAGTATAGTCCTCTTGGTACGCTTCCTCTCTTATATTTACCCAAAAGTGTAGTCCCCTTGGTACGCTTCCTCTCTTATATTTCCCCTATAGTCTAGTCCTATTGGTACACTTCCTCTCTTATATTTCCCCTACAGTATAGTCCTCTTGGTACGCTTCCTCTCTTATATTTACCCAAAAGTGTAGTCCCCTTGGTACGCTTCCTCTCTTATATTTCCCCTATAGTCTAGTCCTATTGGTACACTTCCTCTCTTATATTTCCCCTACAGTATAGTCCTCTTGGTACGCTTCCTCTCTTATATTTCCCCTATAGTCTAGTCCTATTGGTACACTTCCTCTCTTATATTTCTCCTACAGTATAGTCCTCTTGGTACGCTTCCTCTCTTATATTTACCCAAAAGTGTAGTCCTCTTGGTACGCTTCCTCTCTTATATTTACCCAAAAGTGTAGTCCCCTTGGTACGCTTCCTCTCTTATATTTACCCAAAAGTGTAGTCCTCTTGGTACGCTTCCTCTCTTATATTTCCCCTACAGTCTAGTCCTCTTGGTAAGCTTCCTCTCTTATATTTACCCTACAGTCTAGTCCTCTTGGCACGTTGCCTTACAGTTAAAGTCAGAAGTTTACATTCACCTTAGCTAAATACATTTAAACTCAGTTTTTCAAAATTCTTAACATTTTATCCAAGTAAAAATTCCCTGTTTTAGGTCAGTTAGGATCACCACTTCATTTTAAGAATGTGAAAAGTCAGAATCTAGTCGAGAAAATTATTTATTTCAGCTTATATTTCTTTCATTACAATCCCAGTGGGTCAGAAGTTTACATACACTCAATTAGTATTTGGTAGCATTGCCTTTAAATTGTTTAACTGTGTCAAACGTTTTGGGTAGCCTTCCACAAGCTTCCCACAATAAGTTGGGTGAATTTTGGCCCATTCCTCTTGACAGAGCTGGTGTAACTTGATTGCCCATGCTTTTTCAGATCTGCCCACAAATGTTCTATTGCACCATTGAGGTCAGGGTTTTGTGATGGCCACTCCAATACCTTGACTTTGTTGTCCTTAGGCCATTTTTGG
This sequence comes from Oncorhynchus masou masou, assembly GCF_036934945.1. NCBI lineage: Eukaryota > Metazoa > Chordata > Actinopteri > Salmoniformes > Salmonidae > Oncorhynchus > Oncorhynchus masou. The sequence continues at coordinate 83,320,266 of NC_088220.1, read as the reverse complement.
AAGTATGCTTGGGGTCACAGTACATTTGAAAGACCCATTAGCAACCAAGCTTTAACTTCCTGACTGATGTCTTGAGATGTTGCTTCAATATATCCACAGAATTTTCTCGCCTCATGATGCCATCTATTTTGTGAAGTGCAACACTCCCTCCTGCAGCAAAGCAACCCCACAACATGATGCTGCCACCCCCGTGCTTCACGGTTGGGATGGCGTTCTTCGGCTTGCAATTCTCCCCCTTTTTCCTCCAAACATAACGATGGTCACCATATTTTTCCCTGCGTGCAGTTGGAAATTGTAGTCTGGCATTTTTATGGCATTTTTGGATCAGTGGCCTCTTCCTTGCTGAGCGGCATATCAGGTTATTTTGATATAGGACTTGTTTTTACTGTGGATACAGATATTTTCAGACATCTTCACAAGGTCCTTTGCTGTCAGGAGGCTGTGTTCTGGGATTGATTTGCACTTTTGTCTGATTCTTGTTTGTGTTTTTTGACCAAAGTATTTTAATCTCTAGGAGACAGAACGCGTCTTCTTCCTGAGTGGTATGACGCCTGCATAGTCCCATGGTGTTTATACCTTCATACTATTGTTTGTACAGATGAATGTGGTACCTTCAGGCGTTTGGAAATTGCTCCCAAGGATGAACCAGACTTGTGGAGGTCTACAAGTTTTTTTCTGATTTGATTTGACCATCATGTGAAGCAAAGAGGCACTGAGTTTGAAGGTAGTCCTTGAAATACATCCACAGGTACACCTCCAATTGACTCAAATGACGTCAATCAACCAATCAGAAGCAACTAAAGCCATGAAATATTTTTCTGGAATATTCCAAGCTGTTTAAAAGCACAGTCAACTTAGTGTATGTAAACTTCTCAGCCACTGGAATTGTGAAACAGTGAATTATAAGTTAAATAATCTGCCTGTAAACAATTGTTGGAGGGATTACCGAGATGTCCTGACAGACTTGCCTAAACTATAATTTGTTAACAAGAAATGTGTGGAGTTGTTGAAAAACGAGTTGAAATGACTCCAATCTAAGTGTATGTAAACTTCACACTTCAACTGTGTATGAAAATGTTTTATTATATTATTATCATACATTAATTGATGAATTACTGATCAATTGATTACTGATTACTGATTATTGATCAATTGAACACATGCACTTCAATGTTATATCAATTCATATAGGAATAAAGCTTTTCTCCAACAACATGGAAGTGGTTCCACCCTGTAGGCTACTGCTAATCCCATCATTTAGCAGGTCAAAATAGATTTAAAAAAAAAACAAAATGTATACCTTCATTTCAACAAGGAACACAGCCTGAGACCAAGGTCTCTGTTACAGCTGGGCTCTGCGTATACATGTTTACACATACAGTTTATGTACAATGATTAAAAAACTAAACTAAACAAGACAAACAAAACAATCACAGATAACACAATAAAAATAAAGCAAGAGAATTAATTTACACGTAGGTTATTCTACTAACAGCACAATAACTTGTCTTTCCCGAAACAGTTACAAGCAATTCAAAAATAAAAATGCTCCAATAAATATTTAAAATGATCAAGGGGGACAAGAGTCTCAAGTTTAAGTTTAGTCTGCAGGCTATTCCATAGGCAAGGAGCGTATTAGGAAAAGGCAGCCATACCCAACTCTGTGGAAATCACATGGGCCTCAAGTGTAGTCCATGCTTGAGACCTGGTTTTAGGATATATCATTCTAATATTGATGAGTGATGATAAATTAGAAGGTAGCTTTCAGTGTTGATGCAGTTGCATGCAGGTAAATAATATCCCAATAATCAATAACAGACATAAAAGTAGCTTGCATCATTTGTCTTCTATTTGTACAGGACAAGCATGTCCTGTTTCCATAGAAGCCGAGCTTGATTTTTAGCCGTCTACAAAGTTTGTCAATGTGCATTTTAAAAGAGTTTATCATCCATTCATATTTATATGCAGAGACCTGATTCATTCGAGAACCATCTAAGCTCGTAAGTGCAAGTGTATTTTCAACCAACTTTTTGAACCTTAATTAAAATCATAAAATGTGTTTTCTTTGCATTTAAATCCAGTTTCAGCTGTATAAAATACACTTGTAATATCTTAAAATCTGCCTCCAATAGTGATAATGCTTGGTCAGCCGTTGAAGCGATAGAGTACATGACAGTGTCATCAGCATATAAATGAATTTGACACTTTCTTATCTCATCACCGATATTGATGATGTAGAGAGTGAACCAAGTATAGAACCTTGTGGGACCCCTTTAACCAACTCCAATGGCTTTGACTGGATGCTGTCAACTCTAACAGCCTGACTTCTATCCTTTATATAGTCATGAAACCAACGCCAGGCATCCAATCCCAGTCCTATTGACGACAGCTAACCCAAAAGAATCGCATACTTGACAGTGTCAAAAGCTTTAGATAAATCAATGAACAAGGCGACTAGGGCATTAGTAATATAATTTTAACACTCTAGATTTCACCAAACTCTCAAAACATTGGAATATCTAAAGTGAACCTGTGTCATGTTACTAGTTACAATGTTACCAATGATCACCTGCTAAAACGTTGGTCATCTCTGTCAGAGTAGTCCTCCCTAACTGTATGATAAACCATAAAGCTGAACGTTAAAATGTTTTTTCCACTCAATCATTTCTTAATAACGGATATCATTGGATGTCTTCTCCATAAGGTGTTTCTTGGTGTTCTTCTCTGGCCGGAACAGAATAATAAAGCATTTAGGAACAAATAATAGAAAGAACAACCCAAAGCTAGAGGTGATGATGGCAAAGATCTCCACAGCTACAGTCAACTTCCCAGGAGAGCTGACATAAGCTGGGATAAAGGTGATCCAGACTGCACAGAATATGAGCATGCTGAAGGTGATGAATTTGGCCTCATTGAAGTTATCAGGCAGCTTCCGAGCCAGAAAAGCCAGCACAAAGCACAAGAGAGCCAGGAGTCCTATATAGCCCAAAACAGCCCAGAAACCAATAGCTGAACCCACATCACACTCTAGAATGATCTTTTCCTTGTAGGTAGTGAGGTTTTTAATGGGGAAGGGAGGGGACAGGACCAACCACAGAGTGCATATCATAGCCTGGACAAACGTGAAGGACACTACAGTCAATCTCTGCTGTGGAGGACCAAACCATTTCATGACATTACTGGCTGGAAGTGTAGCCCTGAAGGCCATCAACACCACTATTGTTTTCCCCAGAACACAAGAGATGCAGAGAACGAAGGTGATCCCAAACGCTGTGTGACGCAGCATACAGGACCACTCAGAGGGCCGGCCAATGAAAGTAAGAGAACACAGAAAACACAGAGCCAAGGAGAAGAGCAGCAGGAAGCTCAGCTCAGAGTTGTTGGCCCTGACAATGGCCGAAGTTCGATGGCGGTAGAAGACAGTTGCCATGGCGATGGCCAGACAAGCCCCGCCCACAGAGCAGACGGTCAGGATGATTCCGAGGACCTCGTGGAAGGACAGGAACTCCACAGGCTTAAGGATACAGCGGTCTCTCTCAGCGTTGGGCCAGTACTCCTCGGGACAGATCAGACAGTCTGAAGAATCTGACCAGGACAAAACAACAGACATCAAATGTTAATAATAACAGATTCACTACTTTACCTTTGTTGTGCTGTTAATATGAATAAACCACTACTTTGTAAACCGTTATAGAATTTACTACACATTCTATGCCAACTGTTCCTATAGTCCTACCTGTGTTATTACTGATCTCTCCCTCTGCACATTGGATACAGTCATAACAGCATACAGGCTTTCCTTTCTGTACAGCCTTACGAGTGCCTGGGGGACAGCTCTCACTGCACACTGACACAGGTACTTGTGTACTGTTCTTTACCCAGGTGATTTCCCTCTCGATGGCAAGCCTCTGGTCAGGAGGCAGAGACCCATCATAGAACCCCACTGTCACCAACTCCATCTTCCCACTCTCCCGTCTCTGCCAGTTGACCAGCTCATAGGTGGCCACTGGGTCCCCGTTGGCATCGAAAGACACCTGGTACCCGTTACGAGAGAAGTTCACCCTCCTCAATCTCTCCAGGACCTCGGGGTTGGAAGGGAGAGAGAGAGAGGGGACGTGAGAGAAGGAGAGAGGTGTAGAGAGATGGAGATAAGGGAAGAGAGAGATGAGTGAAGGGAAGAGAGATTGAGCGATAGATGGAGAGAGGGGAAGAAAGATGGAAAGAGAGAAATTGAGAAAAGGGAAGATAGATGGAGAGAGAAACAGAACATAATTTCAACTCAAATTTATCAGATGTGTTAATTCAGAAGAAGTTGTAAAGTATAATGATATAATGAGAAATCTTTGGCCTTCATACATGTTGTCTATATAAACATTTTTAACTGGAAATTATACTACAGACTTGTCATTCACCTGTGTTGGCTTCACATTAAGGTTTTTGTCACAGTTCACAGTGGAGTTTTCTCTCTCTTCACAAACAATGCTGTGAATGGCGTGTGCTATGGCATAAACAGCTTTATACACCATGTTAGTGACACGCAGCTGGGATGTATCTGTGTAGGGGGTCTGTAGCTGCTGTATATCCTCACTGCCATCACACACCTTCTCTTCAACCCCAACACCTGTAGAGGTCCCTACAGACAGACAGACAGACAGACAGATAGATAGATAGATAGGTAGATAGATAGATAGATAGATAGATAGATAGATAGATAGATAGATAGATAGATAGATACCTGTCCTCAGCCGACAGTCAAAGGCTCCCTCCCAGAACTCAGTGAGCGTGGGAGACTTGGACACCTTCTGTGGGGAGAGGTCCAGGAGGAAGTCCCTGAGGCCGGGGATGACAGAGCGTTGGATGCCAATTCCGATGGCCCCGGCACACAGTCCGAAGTGCAGCATATCTGGATCAGTGACCCAGGACTCGCTCCCGATCCACTGGCGGGGCGGAGAGGGAAGGCTTTCCATTTCCCTCAGCAGGATTTTCATGTCCCAAGAGGATACAAATGCAACCACCACCTGGGCTGTGGAGCTGGGGAACATGATTATATCATATGCTTAATATGCTGGTCATGTTTGTCATTCACTGGAATATCTCAGTGAATTGAACATTAGTATTAATCAACACTTTTGACATGCTTAAGATATGCAAATCGTGTTGGTCTCACAGGGTGGCAGTGTAGCCTAGTGGTTAGAGCGTTAGACTTGTAATCGGAAGGTTGCAAGTTCAAACCCCTGAGCTGACAAGGTACAATTCTCTCCGACTGTCCCTGAACAGGCGGTTAATCCACTGTTCTTAGGCCGTCATTGAAAATAAGAATTTGTTCTCAACTGACTTGCCTAGGTAAAATTAAATCAGCTTTTGGAAAAGAGAGAAATTAATGACAATAGTATTTTTTTTATAATTATGGTCTTGCATTTATATGAATGAAAAGTTCACAACTAATCATGGATCACCTGCGGATCACGTCGGCCACCCGTTGCACTCTGCTGAGTGGGTTGGTACGGGAGAAGGCTTCAGAATACTCCACACAGATACCCTCCTCTTGTGCTGCCTGCAGGAAAGCAGCCATCCCATAATTACCGTAGTCAGAGTCGGAACGGACCGCCCCAATCCAGGTCCAGCCGAAGTGCCTGATGAGGTGGGCCAGAGCAGCAGCCTGGAACTGATCACTGGGGATGGTTCTGAAGAAGGTTGGATACTGTTTCTTATCACTCAGACACGCACAGGTGGAAAAGTGGCTCACCTGGTTAAAAACAGACAGTCGAAAACATGAGAAAGATCATCATGTCGGCCAAACGAGTTTTAGTTATTGGCAAACTTCCTGCTTTTTTGTTTAGATGTGTTGTATGATGTTAGGGAGACATTAATGATATTAATGTATTGTCTTTCATTGGGCCAGATTGAAACGGATACATATTTCTGCCCGTTTCTATCTTTGTTGTTCTATTCATATTGGTAATAGTATTATAAGACATACTGGTGCTGTGAACAACATGAGTAAAAGGTGTGACACTAATCCCTGGTCTCCCATAACAACCTCGCCTATGAAAGACCATGTTTTAATGCCACTAGATGTTCTCCAGACTCATAGTCCTCAGTCTATGTTTAAATGCCTTTCTCCACATAATTTCACACATAAATGTATATTCCTGAAAGAGAGGCGAACATATAAGTTAAAAGTTTAACTCCTTTCTGAAGGAGAGCAGAATATAAAGTAGGAAAACAGTAAGTTTAAAATATGCTGAATGATTTCTTTCCACATTAGTTTACCTGAGGAATTCCGAAAGGGCCGATGATGCGCAACATGCTGATGGTTGGTGTGGAGCCAGACTCGCCAACGATAGCTGTCACTGTAGGCGACCCCGAGCACTGTTCTCCGGTATCAAACATGGGGTCCAGGCCGTTAGCCAGCTGGAAGGCCACATTCATGGCCATGGGGACCGAGGTGCACGAGTCGTATACTTGATAACCAAGCGTGACACCCGGTAGAAGGTCTGAACTGTTGTTTATCTCCTCAACTGCGAAGACCATGGCGCGCGAGAAGCGCAACTCACGAGTATCCAAACTGTAAATAGAAGGTAGGTGAGTGAGCACCACTTGACTAAACGGTAAATTAGCCGATAGAATATATGGTTATACATCTTCATATCTAGCCATATTTTCCACACTCTCTACATGCCTACACATTTGATAACTGTAATTGAGGACATTGTAGTATCGCCTGCATTTGAAAATGTGACACTTTGTAACAGTAGGCTTTATCTACTCTCTCAGACACAAACACACTGTTTATCTGTCTTTAAAACACTGTTTACCTGTCATTAAACACACTGTTTATCTGTCTTTAAACAGTGTGTCTCCGTGTCTTTAAAACACAATTTATCTGTCTCCCCACACAGCCACAGTCCTGTCCCCTGTTCCCTCTTGCGCTCACTGACCTCCCTGTGCACTGCAGGGGCTCAGGCAGGCTGGTGTAGCTGTGATCCACAGTGTGCATGTAGTTGTGGATTGAGAAAACACCCCCGATGACAAAGTCCCCGTCCTGGGAGAACGCCGGAGGACGAGGGGTGCCTTGGAGCCTGCATCTGACAGACTCCAGCCCAGAGGCAGAGCTAGAGGCAGATGAGAGCAAGGCAAGCGCAGCAGCCATCACAGCTAGATGTAGCAGAACCAGACTACCAACCAGACTTGGATCCAGAGCAGGAGACGGAGAGAGCCTCATTCCCCTGATATGTAGAAGGTACGGAGTAATACAGCGCCACACAGACCCACATAGGTCAGGATATCTCTCTTCTCTGGGTTAAATACCCATCGTACCTCTGTGGGGATTCCTCTGGGGGCCACACTGTGGATATGGCCATGCCAAGGAGGGAGGGGCTAGAGGCTGCTCCGCTCACTCAGTTAGGTTCTGCTTCTTTCAGCTATAGAGAGTGTACGCACCAGCATCAGAACTGACTGTAATGGTTTAGATAAACATACATTAGAAACAAGAACCACAAGCCTCTCTTATATTTCTCGTACTGTCTAGTGCTCTTGGCACGCTGGCACTGCACAGTATTTACCCAACAGTCTAGTCCTCTAGGCACTTAAGCGCTTCACAGTATTTCTGCTATAGTCTAGTCCTCTTGGTAAGCTTCCTCTCTTATATGTCCCCAACAGTATAGTCCTCTTGGTAAGTTGCCTCACTTACAGTTGAAGTCAGAAGTTTACATTCACCTTTGCCAAATACATTTACACTCAGTTTTTCAAAATTCCTGACTTTTAATCCAAGTAAAAATTCCCTGTTTTAGGTCAGTTTGGATCACCACTTAATTTTAAGAATTTGAAAGTCAGAATAATAGTAGAGAAAATTATTTATTTCAGCTTTAATTTCTTTCAGCAAATTCTCAGTAGGTCAGAAGTTTACATACACTCAATTAGAATTTGGTAGCATTGCCTAAAAATTGTTTAACTTGGGTCAAACGTTCTGTGTAGCCTTCCACAAGCTCCCCACAATAAGTTGGGTGAATTGTGGCCCATTCCTCCTGACAGAGCTGGTGTAACTGAGTCAGGTTTGCCGGCCTCCTCGCTCGCACATGCTTTTTCAGTTCTGCCCGCATATGTTCTATTGCATTGAGGTCAGGGCTTTGTGAAGGCCACTCCAATACCTTGACTTTGTTGTCTTTAGGCCATTTTTGTCACAACTTTGGAAGTATGCTTGGGGTCACTGTACATTTGGAAGACCCATTAGCATCCAAGCTTTAACTTCCTGACTGATGTCTTGAGATGTTGCTTCCATATATCCACATAATTCTATCTCCGCATGATGCCATCTATTTTGCGAAGTGCACCAGTCCCTCCTGCAGCAAAGCAACCTCACAACATGATGCTGCCACCCCGTGCTTCACGGTGGGGATGGTGTTCTTTGGCTTGCAAGACTCCCCCTTCTCCTCCAAACATAACGATGGTCACTTTGTCCCCATGTGCAGTTGCAAACAGTAGTCTGGCATTGTTATGGTGGTTTTGGAGCAGTGGCTTCTTCCTTGCTGAGCGGCCTTTCGGGTTATGTCAATATAGGACTCGTTTTACTGTGGATATAAATACTTTCGTACCTGTTTCCTCCAGCATCTTCACAAGGTCCTTTGTTGTTGTTCTAGGATTGATTTGCACTTTTCGCACCAAAGTACGTTAATCTCTAGGAGACAGAACACATATTCCTCCTGAGCGGTACGACGCATGCGTTGTCCCATGGTGTTTTTACTTGCGTACTTGGCACGGTTGTCGTAAGAACTGGACCAAGGCGCAGCTGATATTGAGTACCACATATTTATTCCAAAGTAAACGAACAACGGAACGTGACTACATGGAACACATGGAACACATGCACAAACACAAAATAATATCCCACAAACACAGGTGAGACAAATACCTACCTATATATGATCCCCAATTAGAGACAACGATTATCAGCTGCCTCTAATTGGGAATCAAACAAAACACCAACATAGAAAATAAAATATCGAACACAATATAGAAATTATAAACTAGAATAACTCCTAGTCACTTACTGACTTACTAACCATAGAGAAACAAGGGCGTGACAGTACTATTGTTTGTACAGATGAACGTGGTACCTTCAGGCGTTTGGAAATTGCTCCCAAGGATGAACCAGACTGTGGAGGTCTATCATTTATTTTCTGAGGTAATGGCTGATTTCATTTGATTTTACCATGATGTCAAACAAAGAGGCACTGAGTCTGAAGGTAGGCCTTGAAATACATCCACAGGTACACCTCCAATTGACTCGAATGATGTCAATCAGCCTATCAGAAGCTTCTAATGCCATGACATATATTTCTGGAATTTTCCAAGCTACTTAAAAGCACAGTTGACTTGGTGTATGTAAACTTCTTACCTACTGGAAGTGTGAAACAGTGAATTAAAAGTAAAATAATCTGTCTGTCATGTACAAAGTAGATTACAATTTGTGAACAAGAAAAGTGTGGAGTTGTTGAAAAACGAGTTGCAATGACTATAAACTAAGTGTATGTAAACTTCCCACTTCAACTGTGTATGAAAATGTTTATTATATTATTATACATAAATTGATGAATTACAATATCAATTGAACACATGCACTTCAATGTTATATCTATTCATATAGGAATAAAGCTTTTCTCCAACAACATGGAAGTGGTTCCACTCTGGAGGCTACTGCGATTCACATCATGTAGCAGGAAAAATCTGATTTTAACACTCTAGATTTGAACAATCACTCATAACATTGGAATATCTAAAGTGAACCTGTGTCATGTTACTAGTTACAATGTTACCAATGATTACCTGCTAAATTATTGTTCATCTCTGTCAGAGTAGTCCTACCTAACTGTATGATAAACCATATAACTGATTGTTACAATGTTTTTTAGCTCAATCATTTCTTAATAACGTTTATCATTGGATGTCTTCTCCATAAGGTGTTTCTTGGTGTTCTTCTCTGGCCTGAACAGAATAATAAAGCATTTAGGAACAAATAATAGAAAGAACAACCCAAAGCTAGAGGTGATGATGGCAAAGATCTCCACAGCTACAGTCAACTTCCCAGGAGAGCTGACATAAGCTGGGATAAAGGTGATCCAGACAGCACAGAATATGAGCATGCTGAAGGTGATGAATTTGGCCTCATTGAAGTTATCAGGCAGCTTCCGAGCCAGAAAAGCCAGCACAAAGCACAAGAGAGACAGGAGTCCTATATAACCCAACACAGCCCAGAAACCAATAGCTGAACCCACATTACACTCTAGAATGATCTTTTCCTTGTAGGTAGTGAGGTTTTTAATGGGGAAGGGAGGGGACAGGACCAACCACAGAGTGCATATCATAGCCTGGACAAACGTGAAGGACACTACTGTCAATCTCTGCTGTTGAGGACCAAACCATTTCATGACATTACTGGCTGGAAGTGTAGCCCTGAAGGCCATCAACACCACTATTGTTTTCCCCAGAACACAAGAGATGCAGAGAACGAAGGTGATCCCAAACGCTGTGTGACGCAGCATACAGGACCACTCAGAGGGCCGGCCAATGAAAGTAAGAGAACACAGAAAACACAGAGCCAAGGAGAAGAGCAGCAGGAAGCTCAGCTCAGAGTTGTTGGCCCTGACGATGGCAGAATTTCGGTGGTGGTAGAAGACAGCTGCCGTGGCGATGGCCAGTAGAGCCCCGCCCACAGAGCAGACAGTCAGGATGATTCCGAGGACCTCGTGGAAGGACAGGAACTCCACAGGCTTAAGGATACAGAGGTCTCTCTCAGCGTTGGGCCAGTACTCCTCGGGACAGATCAGACAGTCTGAAGAATCTGACCAGGACAAAACAACAGAAATCAAATGTTAATAATAACAGATTCAGGTTTTATTTATTTACAAATACATGTCCCACAATGCTGCACTTTGTAAGTTTACAATAAAGAATGTTTAATTAATGTGCAGCTTACATAAGATAATAAGAATAGGAACATGATTGACAGGCACAACCTTTGCAGTGCTGGTAATATGAATAAACCGTGATAGAAATTACAACAACATTTTGCCAACTGTTCCTATAGTCCTACCTGTGTTATCACTTATTTCTCCCTCTGCACATTGGATACAGTCATAACAGCATACAGGCTTTCCTTTCTGTACAGCCTTACGAGTGCCTGGGGGACAGCTCTCACTGCACACTGACACAGGTACTTGTGTACTGTTCTTTACCCAGGTGATTTCCCTCTCGATATCAAGCCTCTGGTCAAGAGGCAGGGACGCATCATAGCGCCCCACTGTCACAAACTCCATCTTCCCACTCTCCCGTCTCTGCCAGTTCACCAGCTCATAGGTGGCCACTGGGTCCCCGTTGGCATCGAAAGACACCTGGTACCCGTTACGAGAGAAGTTCACCTTCCTCAATCTCTCCAGGACCTCGGCGTTGGAAGGTCAAGGGAGGGAGAGAGATGAAGAGAAATGGAGATAAGGGAAGAGATAGATGAGTGAGAGGATGAGATGGAGAGATAGATGGACAGAGGGGAATAGAGAGATGGGAGATGGAGAAAGGGGAGGAAATATGGAAAGAGAGATAAGGAGAGAAGGGAAGAGAGATGGAGAGAGGGAGTTAGAGAAACAGAACATTAATTCAACTCATATTTATCAGATGTGTTACTTCAGAAGAAGTTGTGAAGTATAATGAGAACTCCTAGGCCTTCAGACATGTATAGTATATAAACATATTTATCAGGAAATTATACTACAGACTTGTCATTCACCTGTGTTGGCTTCACATTAAGGTTTTTGTCACATTTCACAGTGGAGTTTTCTCTCTCTTCACAAACGATGCTGTGGATGGCGTGTGCTATGGCATAAACAGCTTTATACACCATGTTAGTGACACGCAGCTGGGATGTATCTGTGTAGGGGGTCTGTAGCTGCTGTATATCCTCACTGCCATCACACACCTTCTCTACAACCCCAACACCTGTAGAGGTCCCTACAGATATACAGAAAGAGAGAGAGACAGAGAGACAAAGAGACAAAGAGACAGAGAGACAGAGAGACAGACAGACAGACAGACAGACAGACAGACAGACAGACAGACAGACAGACAGACGGATGGACTACTGATGGATGGACAGATAGATAGATACCTATACCCAGCCTACAGCCAAAGGCTCCCTCCCAGAACTCAGTGAGCAGGGGAGAGTTGGACACCTTCTGTGGGGAGAGGTCCAGGAGGAAGTCCCTAAGACCGGGGATGACAGAGCGTTGGATGCCAAATCCGATGGCCCCGGCACACAGGCCGAAGCGCAACATCTCTGGTTCAGTGACCCAGGACTCACTCCCGATCCACTGGCGGGGTGGAGAGGGCAGGCGTTCCATCTCCCTCAGCAGGATTCTCATGTCCCAAGAGGATACAAATGCAACCACCACCTGGGCTGTGGAGCTGGGGAACATGATTATATCATATGCTTAATATGCTGGTCATGTTTGTCATTCACTGGAATGTCTCTGTGAAGTGAACATGAACATTAGTATTAATCAACACTTATGACATGCTTATGATATGCAAATCATGTTGGTCTCACATATCAGCTTTGGAAATGAGAGAATATACCAACAACACTATATTTTATAAATCTAGTCTTGTAGGAATGAAAAGTTCACAAGTAATCACGGATCACCTGCGGATCACGTCGGCCACCCGTTGCACTCTACTGAGTGGGTTGGTAAGGGAGAAGGCTTCAGAATACTCCACACAGATACCCTCCTCTTGTGCTGCCTGCAGGAAAGCAGCCATCCCGTTATTCCCGTAGTCAGAGTCGGAACGGACCGCCCCAATCCAGGTCCAGCCGAAGTGCCTGATGAGGTGGGCCAGAGCAGCAGCCTGGAACTGATCACTGGGGATGGTTCTGAAGAAGGTTGGATACTGTTTCTTATCACTCAGACATGCACAGGTGGAAGAGTGGCTCACCTAGTTAAAAACAGACATTCGAAAACATGAGAAAGAACATCATGTTGGCGTCACAACTCTAATGTATTGGCTACTTCCTGCTATTTTATTTAGCTGTGTAGTTTGATGTTGGCCTTATCTTGGCCAGTTTGCAGTTGCAAATGATAACTTGTTCTCAACTAGCTTACCTGGTTAAATGAAGGTGGAATAAAAAAATGTTAGGGAGGGGAGATATTAATAATAATAAGCCAAACTTTTGTTTTTAATTACGCCAGAATGAAAAGGATACACAAAACTGTGACACCAATCCCTGGTCTCCCATAACAACCTAGCCTATGAAAGATAGTCCCCAGACCATGTTTTAATGCCTCGAGATGTTTCCAGACTCATAGTTCTCAGTCTATGTTCAAATGCCTTTCTCTCCATATTTTCACACAGAAATGTATATTCCTGAAAGAGAGGAGTATGTTCAGTAGGAATACAGTAAATTAAAAGAAGCTGAATAATATCTTTCCATAGAAGTTTACCTGAGGAATCCCGAAAGGGCCGGTGATGCGCAACATGCTGATGGTTGGTGTGGAGGCAGACTCGCCCACGATAGCTGTCACTGTAGCCAACCCTGAGCACTGTTCTCCGGTATCAAACATGGGATCCAGGCCGTTAGCCAGCTGGAAGGCCACTTTCACGGCCATAGGGACCAAGTTGCAGGAGTCGTGCACTTGATAACCAAGCGTGATACCCGGGAGAAGGTAGGAACTGTTGTTTATCTCCTCAACTGCGAAGATCATGGCGCGTGAAAAGCGTAACTCACGGGAATCCATACTGTAAATAGAAGATGGGTCAGTGAGCTCCTCCTAATGAATGATGAACTAGACTATAGAATGTTACCATGGCAAACAGCCTAATATCTAGTATCATTTTCCATACCGTCTATATGTCTACACTTTTGTTGTCTGTCATTGAGGATATTTTAGTATAGCCTGCATTTGAACATGTGATCCTTTGTAACAGTAGTCTTTACCTACTCTCTCAGACACAAACACACTCTTTAAACACTGTTTATCTGTCTTTAAAACACTGTTAACCTGTCTTTAAAAACACTGTTTTTCTGTCTTTAAATACACTGTATCTCTGTCTTTAAACACACTGTCTATCGGTGTTTAAACACACTGTTTATCAATCTTTAAACACACTGTTTCTCTGTCTTTAAAACACAATTTATCTGTCTACCCACACAGCCACAGTCCTGTCCCCTGTTCCCTCTTGCGCTCACTGACCTCCCTGTGCACTGCAGGGGCTCAGGCAGGCTGGTGTAGCTGTGATCCACAGTGTGCATATAGTAATGAATGGAGAAAACACCCCCGATGACAAAGTCCCCGTCCTGGGAGAACGCCGGAGGACGAGGGGTGCCTTGGAGCCTGCATCTGACAGACTCCAGCCCAGAGGCAGAGACAGAGGCAGACGAGAGCAAGGCAAGCCCACCAGCCACCACAGCTAGATGTAGTAGAACCAGACTACCAGCCAGACTTGAATCCAGAGCAGGAGCCGGAGAGAGCCTCATTCCCCTCATGTGTAGAAGGTATGGCGTAATACAACGCCACACAGACCCACATAGGTCAGGATACCTCTCTTCTCTGGGTTAAATACCCACTGTACCTCTGTGGGGATTCCTCTGGGGGCCACACTGTGGGTATGGCCATGCCATGGAGGGAGGGGCTAGAGGCTGCTCTGCTCACTCAGTCAGGTCCTGCTTCTTTCAGCTATAGAGATGCACCAGCATCAGAACTACGTTGACTGTAATGGTTTAGATAGACATAAACATACATTAGACACACAATAACCATGAGCCTCTCTTATATTTCCTCTACAGTCGAGACCTCTTGGCAAGCTGGATCTACACAGTATTTCCCCAACAGTCTTGTCTTCTTGGTATGCTGGCTCTATACAGTTAATCCTCTACAGTTAGTCCTCTTGGCACACTGGCAGTACACAGGATTTATTCTAAAGTCTAGTTCTCTTGGTAAGCTTCCTCTCTTATATTTTCCCTACAGTCTAGTCCTCTTGGCACGTTGCCTTTCAGTTGAAGTCGGAATTTTACATTTGCCTTAGCCAAATCCATTTAAAAACAGTTTTTCAAAATTCATGACATTTAATCCAAGTAAAAATTCCTTGTCGTAGGTCATTTAGGATCACCACTTTATATTGAGAATGTGAAAAGGCAGAGTACCAGTAGAGAAAATGATTTATTTCAGGTTTTATTTCTTTCATCACATTCCCAGTGGGTCAGAAGTTTACAAACACTCAATTAGTATTTGGTAGCATTGTCTTTCAATTGTTTAATTTGGGTCAAACATTTTGGGTAGCCTTCCACAAGCTTCCCACAGTAAATTGGGTGAATTTTGGCCCATTCTTCCTGACAGAGCTGGCCACTACAAAATCTAGATTTTTTGTCCTTAGGCCAATTTAGCCACAACTTTGGAAGTATGCTTGGTGTCACTGTCCATTTGGAAGAACCATTTGCGACCAAGCCTTAACTTCCTGACTGATGTCTTGAGATGTTGCTTCAATATATCCACATACATTTTTCTCCTCATGATTGCCATCTATTTTGTGAAGTGCACCAGTCCCTCCTGCAGCAAAGCAACCCCACAACATGTTGCTGCCACCCCAGTGCTACATGGATGCAAGACTCCCCCTTTTTCCTCCAAACATAACGATAGTCACAATCTTTGTCCCCATTTGCAGTTGCAATCTGTAGTCTGGCATTTTATGGCGATTTTGGAGCTGTGGCTTCTTCCTTGCTGAGCGGCCTTTTAGGTTATTTCGGTATAGGACTCGTTTTACTGTGGAAACAGATATTTTCAGAATTCTTCACAAGGTCCTTTGCTGTGGTTCTGGGTTTGATTTGCACTTTTCGCACCAAAGCAAGCTAACCTCTAGGAGACAGAATGCATCTTCTTCCTGAGCGGTATGACACCAGCGTGTTACCATGGTGTTTATACTTGCGTACTATTGTTTGTATGGATGAACGTGGTACCATAATTCATTTGGAAATTGCTCCCAAGGATGAACCAGACTTGTGGAGGTCTACAAGTTTTTTTCCTGAGGTCTTGGCTGATTTCATTTGATTTTCCCATGATGTCCAGCAAAGAGGCACTGAGTTTGAAGGTAGGCCTTGAAATACATCCACAGGTACACCGCCAATTGACTCAAATGATGTCAATCAGCCTATCAGAAGCTTCTAAAGCTATTACATATTTTTCCTGAATTTTCCAAGCTATTGTCGTGTCTTTGGCATCATTAATACTGAAGACTAAATTTGATCAAATAACTCTCTTAATTATTATTACACGATTAACAAATGAATCTTGTTACTGTAATTAACTAAGAAGTCGGTGCACCAAGGAAAATATTCAGATTACAAACTTATAATTTTCCTAATATAACTTTCAGATATTTTAATATTTGATCAATTAGTCTTCCAATTAATGAATTATTATTTACCTCACGTTAGTCTCATTCCAAACGTCTATACGGTAGCCGAAGGAGAAGAATATACAGACCAGACTTTAGGAGTTGACTATGGGCTTGAAGACTGGCCGATTTTTTGCAAGGTTGTGTGTCCCGAGCTGAGAGTTATCACAAAGGGGTATAGGTTGTTAACGGGCTACGAGACCCGTTGGGAAGGTACCCCTGACTCTTCAGGAAAAGTATTTCACAGGGTGAAATTATAAAGAAAGAATGGACTTCCATGTGGATGCGTGGATTTCCATATCAGCAACGAGGAAACCCGCAGCCAAAACATTTGTGATGTTGGCCTGACTTGGGATTTTAGGTTGCACATGCTTATTAAAGTTGGGATCTAATGGAATTGAAAATGTTAGAGTTGTTGGACGTTCTTTTTGTACAGAGCCAACAGCGGCAGAGCATTGTTCAGCTAAGTAAGTGCATAATATATACGAATCCTGAGGATTATGATTCAAAGGAACCCCAAGAAGGTACATCCTCAGAAGGGTCAGCCCCGTGAAGAAAACTAAGTACACGGCTGCGTTAACCACGCCCTGATACCCAAAGGACTGCTTCAACAATAAGAGGAGTGCCCTTAACTTCTTAAGTTATAAGGGGCAGCATTTTCACTTTTGGATAAATAGCGTGCCCAATTTCAACTTCCTGCTACTCAGGCCAATAATATAAGATATGCATATTATTAGTAGATTTGGATATAAAGCACACTGAAGTTTCTGAAACAGTTTGAATCATGTCTGTGAGTATAACAGAACTTATGTAGCAGGCAAAACCAGAGGACTAACCTTTCAGATTTTTTTTTTAGGTCTCTGTCTGTTCAGTGTTTTCTCATTGGGAAACGATATTTCTTAGGAACTTGTTTTCAGTTCCTACCGCTTCCACTGGATGTCACCAGTCTTTTGAATTTGGTTGAGGTTATTCCTTTGTGCAGTGAAACTGTGTGGCCATCTATGAACTGCGTAACACTGTTGAGAGTTGCGCAAGACTTGAAAAGTAGATTGGTTTGTTGTCTTCCTGTATTGAACACAGATAGACCCGTCTTCAATTTGATCGAATATTAATGTTTAACAATACAAGTTGTATTACAAAAGTAGTTTGAAATGTTTTGGCAAAGTTTACAGGCAACTTTTGAAATATTTTGTAGTGACGTTGCGCAATTTGGAAGCTGTTTTTTCTGGATCAAACGCGCCAAATAAATGGACATTTTGGATATATATATGTTGTAAAATCCTGCATGTATATCCGCAGGGAATGGATTTTACAACATATTTGTGTATACTGACATCATATCCTATCAAAGTGTTGGAGACAGTTGTGCGCCCCTCCTGAGAGCAGTGCATATAGATGGAAAGGATGGCGACATAGTCACTGTCAACTATGACGTATAAACAAGAAATATATTCAAAACATTCTGGTTGAGCTTAAAACGGATCAGAACGAAAACATCCAATTTACTTATGGTAAAACGATTGTAAAAGTCCACTTTAGACCCACAAAAACCTCTCTACCTTTATATAATATAAAATTAGTATTATATATATATTTATTTAAACATAATAAAAATAAATAAAAAGGGTTATGGACCACCAACATCTCGACCCTAACCGCTATGTCTCATACTATGTTGCTCAAGTGGTTAATGGTTTACCCGGCTATTATGGATCCCCGACCATGTACGGTTCGGGGATAGGAGGTATATTTCGTAACCTCTTTAGGATGGTTTTAATGTTTATGTAGAGAGGCCTCAGCATAGCAAACCACATTTAAAATCAGCGGCTAAAAATATAGTAAGTGAGGTTGTAGCCAATGCTACGACCAGAACGGTGTCACCAGATGCCGAGCATCAAGAAGGCTCGGGGCTTATGACGTTGTCTCGAAAACCAAAAAAGAGACCTCCGGGTATAAGGCTCAGGCCTGCCCCTAAAACGCGGAGGTTAACCGTTAAAAGAAACTCAGTAAGTCAAAGACGTGGTAAAGTGAGGAGTCCTGGACCAAAAACAACAAAAATAATACTCTGAAGTATTTTATAAAAGAACAAGCAACATGGCTCTTTTACACCACACGTCCTGTGACGCTATAAAGACAGAGCTCAATCTTTCACGGCCCCTTAACTCTTGAGACTAGGGGGCATTATTTTGATGTTTGGATGAAAAATGTACTCAAATGAAACTGCCTATTTCTCAGGCCCAGAAGCTAGAATATGCATGCAATTGGAAGATTAGGATAGAAAACATTCTAAAGTTTCCAAAACTGTCAAAAAAATTGTATGTGAGTATAACAGAACTGATATTGCAGGCAAAAACCTGAGGAAAATCCAACCAGGAAGTGCTGTTTTTCTGAAACCTCTCGGTTCCAATGCATGCCTTCCCTCCATTTAAAGGGATATCAACCATATTCCTTTCCCTATGGCTTCCACATGGTGTGAACAGTCTTTAGACATAGTTTCAGGCTTTTATTCTGAAAAATTAGCGAGAATGATCACATCGCGTCAGTGGGGGTCCTTAGATTTTTTTCATGCGCAAGCAACTTGGAGCAGACATTTTCTCTCTCTCTCCTATTGAAAAAGCTACCGTCCGGTTAAAATATTATCGATTATTTATTGTAAAAACAACCTGAGGATTGATTATAAAAAAACATTTTACATGTTTCTACAAACTTTACGGATACTATTTAGAATTTCCATCTGCCCTTCTTGACCTGCACGAGCCTGTGGATTATTCAACATAACCCGGCATCCAAATGGAGGTTTTTGAATATAAAAATAATCTTTATCGAACAAAACAAACATTTATTGTGTAACTGGGGGTCTCGTGAGTGCAAACATCCAAAGATCATCAAAGGTAAGCGATTAATTTTATTGCTTTTCTGACTTTCATGACCAATCTACTTTGCAGCTAGCTGTTTGTAATGCTTACCATCATCTGCTGAGAGAGCTGTCCTAACATAAACGCTTGGTTTGCTTTCGCTGTAAAGCTTTTTTGAAATCTGACATGCCAAGCTAAGCTGTGTTTTGGTATATTGCACTTGTGATTTCATGACAAGTAAATATTTTTGTAATTTAATTTGAATTTGGCGCTCTGCAATTCAATGGACGTTGACCCGCTAAAACAACAATAATGGGATCGGTGCGCCAAGTTAACCCAACATTCAATAGAGATGTCCAGTTATGCGGAGATAGCCCCACTCTCTGCCATTACAGACAGCGGTCCTATAGAATGTTTAATGCAATGTTTCATACCAGGCCACGGTGACAACTATCTGGACCTCAACAACACCTTGGTGCATTTACGTCTAAACGTGACCAAAAGAGATGGTGCTAATATTGCAGACGATGCCAAAGTGAGTCTCATTAATTACCCAGTGGCCACCATCTTCTCCCAAGTGGATGTGACTTTGGGTGAGTGCCTAATCAGTCAAAGCAGTGCCACATACCCTTATAGGGCCATCATGGAGTGTTTACTCAACTACTCCGAAGACACTCTCAAGAAACCATTCAGCGCCGGGCTGTTTGGCAAGGATACTGCAGGAGTCGCTATGGAATCGACAGACCGTTCCACCGGTGCAAACAAAGGACTGGAGGCGCTAGCTACTGTGCCGAATCTCGAGACTTTCATCTGCTAGGGCCTATAAACTCTGACATTTTCTTTCAAAAACGTTTACTCTTAAATTTGGTTGATTTAAGACTAAAATGAACTAGGGCCAAGGATGAGTTTTGCTTGATGTCTGCCCAGGACGGGGACTTTAGTTTAAAAGTGTTGGGAGCAACGCTTTTTATTAAAAAAGTGTCTGTATCTCCGGCAGTTCGTCTGGGTCACTCACAGGCTTTGATGAAAGGAAATGCACTTTACCCTCTCCAACGAATTACCATGAAAACCTTTAGCATACCTGTGGGCAGCAGAATCTGTAGTCAAGACAACCTTTTTTCTAGGCCCTTTACCCCGATACATTGTTATAGGTTTGGTTGATCACGCCTCTAAAACGGGCAGCTTACATAAAAACCCATGTAATTTTCAACACTTCAATGCAGAGTATGTAGCTCTCTGTCAGGATGGACGTCAGGCTTTCCAACCACAATTTAATAACACAGAATTTTACAATCTATTCCTGGCTACCGAGAGGCATCTTAAAGATCTCTCTTTACCTATTGACAGAAGTTATTTTGCAGAGGGTTACACATTGTATGCTTTCAATTTATCACCTGATGAAGACACCTCAGGAAATCTGTCTGTGGTGTCCCAAGGTAACCTCAGCCTGGGAATGCGTTTCCGTACACCTTTAGCCTGTACAGGTAGCATGATTGTTTATGCCTGCTCTGATTCAATCTTGGAAGTGAATGCCCGTAGACAGGTCTTAGTGGATTATTATTAAGGATTGTTGAGCAAAGACATGAAGACCCAAGAGTTGGAAGGGCTCATGAGCCGATTGACTGGAAAACAATTTTGTGGAATGTTATCGTGATGAATTTCCTATTGAGAAATGGACGGAGCGGCCGGCCATGTTTATTGTCAATACCCATCCTAAACATTTGCCGGGTGAACATTGGCTAGCTGTGACATTAGAAGACGAAGGAGGAAGAAAAATCTCACCTTTTTTTGATTCCTACGGCTTTCCCCCCGGTTTTTCACATTTCCCCAAATCTATGAAAGAATTTTTGACCAAAGCTATACTACAGCATCAAACAAGTGCAAGATAACCTTTCACTACATGCGGTCACCTTTCACTACATGCGGTCACCACGGTACTCTACCTATGCCAAAGAGCCCGGGGAGTTTCTTTTGAAGATGTTTTGTCTCTTTATAATGATGATTTAAGAAGTAATGACAACGTTGTAGCTTGTGTTCAAGTATGTGTCCTTTAAGACCATATAATCAAGGCTCACTTCAAGTGTTTCAAGAATGCCACAAATGTTAAATTGCTTAATTTTTTCAAATAAAATGTATGGAATTTAATCATAGTCATTGAAAATGAATCCAAACGTCTAACCACCCTGAGAGATCGGGATTAGGCAAAGGTCTGGAGACTTTCAGGGGGTATCATCATCCCTTTCATAGGGGGGGTGTTGGGGCATCTTTAGGGGTGCTGTATCTCGTTGAAGGTTTTTGTTTAAAAGCTTGAATCTGTTGATGAAGCTTATAGTTGGGTACAGGCGAGAGGGGAATGTTGAGGATTGCAAGGGCCTTAAACCACCCAGATAGTTGCTAAGTGGGGGGTTCCAATCACCCTGTTTGCTACATAGACCAGCAAGTCTGTGTCGTGGTAAAGAACCCGCCTCTGAAGCTGCTCCATGAGGGTGTACAGTTCAAGTCAGCCGTAGACCGTGGTAAATGCTGCAAGAAACACATTTACACTACCCGGGGGTAGAACCCACTTCTTGTTACGCCTCCATTGCACCAGTGCAATGTCTTGACTCAAGAATGAAAAATGTGAAATTTCGTATTGGTCCGAAAAAACAAATTCCCAAAATTGTTTGGGGTCTTTAAGTACAATTTCGACACATTCCTTTTGGTTTTGTTGACCTCTATTCTGTTAGGGTCAAGAAGTATGCCTTCTCTGTCGTGATAGTGTTGAATGTACTTGTCTTTGCTCTCTTGATCAGTGACCGATGCAGGATAGCCTGAAGCCATTTGCTTGCATCTCAAGAATGTCTTGATGTACTCTTTAAAAAGAGTGTCTGATTTCCTGGAAAAGTTCCACACTTCAAAGATTTTGGCCACACGATACCCCATCTCTAGAGCCTTAGAGAATTCAACTGTGACCCATACACCTGTCAGTGCTCTTTCTTGATCTGAGTGATCACAAGGCTTTTCCTAGTTGTTGTTTTCACTGCAGGTGCGGCAAAAAAGAAAAGTTTTCCTTGAGGTCACTTGTAAGGCAACACTGGTATAAACAAACCCCTAGGATGGTAGACAGTTGCTTTGATCAGACCAAAATAGTTTTGGGGTCAGTCAAAGTAGCAGTAAATGATTTCAGGATGCCCCATAGGATAGCATGAGGAACTCATTACATGAGAATGAAGGGATGTAAAATCTACATATCCTATTGTCTTGTCGGGTTGAGCTACATACCGCAATGTCAAAGCATTGGTACGGCCTCCATACAAGGCCTGTCGGGGGTCCAGGGGTTCTGGTGTGTCATAGCTGGAAAGGAAGGCTCGAACATGAGGATCAGACTTTTTGAGTGCACTCCATTCATGCTCCCACATCACATTCACTTTTAACCTGTAACTAGCCTGTATAGAATCCAATTTGTCGTGAAACTCTTGCTACATTTCCCCAGAAGTATTTTGGGTTAGCACACACATGTCCTGGGGCACAAAGCAAGATTTACAACCGAGGAAGAAACAACCGTTGTACTCAAACATGGTCTCAACACCATCAATCTGTGTTTATCCATTTACATGATAAGCCCCAAACGCCTTCTCACCCCTATTCAAAGCATGTTGAATAAAAATGTCTTCATCCTGGGCCAAGTACTTCAACCATTGAATGGACCCACTAGAGTATGACTTGAATTGGCGTCGGTAGTTGTCAGGTGAGGGGATAGCTATAGAGGATGTAGGCAGATAGTGTGTACGATAGGTTTTCATGCATGCCGATGCAATAGTTGTACAACTCCAGGGATCAATGCCTGCATCTTTGATTACCTCTTCTCTGAATCTCAGGCATCCTTCATGAAGTATAACCACATCATTGTCACAGTATGATTCCATCTCTTTATGGAAATCAATGGTGCTATGTCTTACTGTCTCATGAATCTCTCTCGCTCTTTGGGAGACATTTGATCACACCCGTACATTTCAGGGCTGGGATAAGATCCAATATAATGTAGATTCTCCTCAGATGTGAAGAATTGGGGAAACCAGTCTTTCAGAGTTCTCAAAACCCAAAGCCTCTGGCATTTGAGCCAATCTCATGGGTTAGAAGCTTAAACTGTCAATGTATCTCTGGTTGAAGGTGGGGTCTACAAAACACAAGATTTTACTACCTTGAGCTATGACACTGGGTGCAACGCCTTGCTGTATCAAGGGGTTCAAAAGAAGGTTCATAAACGTGAAGTTTCTGTACTGTTTTTTTTAAAGTGTTTTAGAAAGAGCAGTTCACAATTGGCCCCCTCTGCCGACCACTTTTCACCCTTGAAAGTCATGGTAGATACAAAAATAGGCAAATTAACCCCTGATTGCTAATTTGTCTCAAAATCATAAATTGATTTGATTTGATTTGATTTAAAAAAACATATTTCTCTGAATTTTCATCTTCAGCCAAGGGCTGAATATTACACCCGTGTGGCAATTCTTGAACCACTTCAGCATCTCTGCATTTCAAAGGCACTTTACAGATTGGGCAATGTATGATTCCACACACATGATGTTTAGGGATTTATATTTTAAGGTTGTAATTACAATGGCATATTGGACATTTCTTGTTAATATCACAACTGCTTACAGATTTACAGGCCTTGGAGTGCCATGTTTCAATTTTGCGTTTTTCTTAACAGTAGGCCGGACGACTTGTGAGGTGACAATCCACACAGGGTGTCAGGTTTAAGGACTGCATCGGACATGTTTCATCCAGACATAAGGAACAGTTATAACGGCACGAGTGCCCCCCCTTTCGGGTGTAGCTGGTATGGCAGGATGGACACACATATGGTGCGCCTAAAAACGCTGTGATGTTAGTAACGGCATAGTAATGTTCGTTTTGCTGTGATGTTGGTAATAGCATAACAGTCGGCGTTTTGCACATAAAAGTACAGAATCTGAGGATGAGGTTGGGAGTTGTTTTAGAATTTCAAGAGAGCTGCATTAGCTCTACTGTGGTACAAAACAACAATCTTGATCTTCAGAAAGTTTTCAAATTTGACTATGTCCGAGAAAGCCACTGCATCCTGTATACCGAGACCCACGGCCGTTTGGATCTCTCTAGCCTTGTGTAAACTCCTCTAGATCCGTACATTCAGAGTTGAGTAAATGTGCTAGACCTATTGCAAAGCATAGCTTATTACCTGGATTGTGAACGTTTATGAGGTAGGCCCTTTTATTGCTTATGATTTCTGAAAGCATTAGGCTATCTAGTTTCTTTCTCTGACCCCCGCCACCCAGGGGTTGACGTATTATTTGCATTACAAGCTCGAGGGTCCTATCGGCTATGATGGATAAATTTGATTGAACAAATCGTTCCAGCAGGGCTATTAATTGTTCAAGATCTGCTTCACCATTGGGTAAAATAAGAGATACAGTGTTATGCAGGATTTCTCCAGAAATTTCCAAATGTAAGACATCACAAGGTTCGCCATAATCTCTTGCCCTGTCTAACAGTTCATTCAGAGTATCCAGTGTCATCACATAAAACACTGCATAGTCAAGATTCTGATTCACTCATGTGAAATTGAAAAACTGTTGAATCTCTGTATTGCAGAATTGATTTCGGTACACAACCCGGACACTTCTATCAATACCATCTCCATCCTGATTTAATAGACAATTTTCCAAATCTTCAAAAACATTGTATTCCATTTCAGATTCTTCGGACATGGGTGTTAATGGCGGGTTTGTGGGGGGTCCGGTGAGGAAGATCTTAGGCTCTCATTCTGTCAGGCATAGGTGTATAGGTGGCAGGGAAGTCAGGCGCAGGAGAGTCAAACGGAGTGTAAAATGGAGTCTTTTAATAAAGTCCACGTAACATGCTCCATAACACTAAAAGGTACATACATAAACAAACATGGGTACGAGTGCTCTGCACGTGACGCCCGCTCAATGTCCGCGTCCAGCTCCCACACTACAGGCGCCACCAGACACGAAGCTGGGAGTATGGGAGTGGGATCCATGGATTGCTCCTCTGTGTCATACAGCCGAGACAATGCGTCTGCCTTAACGTTCTGGGAGCCTGGTCTGTAAGAAAGAGAAAACACAAAACGAGTGAAAAACATGGTCCACCTTGACTGGCGAGGATTCAATCTCTTCGCCTGCCGGATGTACTCCAGATTGCGGTGGTCAGTCCAGATGAGAAAAGGGTGTTTAGCCCCCTCAAGCCAATGCCTCCACACCTTCAAGGCTTCTACGACAGCTAACAGCTCTCGGATCCCCACATCATAGTTTCACTCCGCCGGGCTGAGCTTCTTCAAAAAGAAAGCACAGGGGCGAAGCTTCAGTGGCGTACCCGAACGCTGAGAGAGCACTGCTGCTATCCCAGCTTCGGATGCGTCCACTTCCACTATGAATGGCAAAGAGGGATCCGGATGAGCCAGCACAGGCACCGAGGTAAACAGAGTCTTCAGGTGCTCAAAAGCCCTGTTCGCCTCAGCCGACCACCGCAAGGGCACCGGGCCCCCCTTTAGCAGTGAGGTAATGGGAGCTGCCACCTGACCAAAACCCTGGATAAACCTCCGGTAGTAATTGGAAAACCATAAAAGCGCTGCAACTCCTTTTCCGTGGTTGGAGTCGGCCAATTACTCACGGCTGTAATGCGGTCACTCTCCATCTCCACTCCTGAAGTGGAAATCCGATGCCCTAGGAAGGAGATGGATTGTTTGAAGAACAAGCATTTCTCAGCCTTGACATATAGGTGCTAATTGCCGTCTTCCACTCATCACCCTTCCGAAAACGCACCAGATTGTACGCACTCCTGAGATCCAATTTTGTGAAAAAACGTGCCCCGTGCATTAACTCAATAACCGTATTGATCAGAGGTAGAGGGTAACTATATTTCACTGTGATTTTATTAAGACCTCGATAATCAATGCACGGGGGTAAACCACTATCCTTTTTTTCACAAAAAAGAAACTCGAAGAGACGGGTGAAATGGATGGCTGAATGAACCCCTGATGCAGGGATTCAGAGACATATGTCTCCATAGCCTCCGTCTCCGCTTGCGACAGGGGATACACGTGACTCTTGGGATATGCAGCGTCTACCAGGAGATCTATCGCACAATCCCCCCGTCGATGGGGTGGTAATTGAGACGCCTTCTTTTTACAGAAGGCGAGAGCCAAATCGGCATATTCGAGGGGAATGCGTACGGTGGAGACCTGGTCTGGACTTTCCAACGTAGAAGCACCAATGGAAACCCCTAAACACCTACCTGAGCATTCTCGCGACCACCCTGTGAGAGCCCTCTGTGGCCAAGAGACAGTGGGGTTATGGCAAGCTTACCAGGGTAGGCCTAGCACCACAGAATACGCAGGAGAATCAATAAGGAAAAGACTAATCTTCTCCTTGTGACCCTCCTGCGTTATCATACACAAAGGTGCGGTTACCTCCCTGATAAACCCTGACCCTAATGGTCGACTATCTAAGGCATGAATAGGGAAAGGCATATCCACAGGAACAATAGGGATCCCTAAACTATGAGCTAGACTTTTATTAATGAAATTCCCAGCCGCACCTGAATCTACTAGTGCCTTATACTGGGAATGCAGTGAAAAATCAGGAGAAGAGACCGAGACAAACATTAGTGCAGCAGAGGGCTCTGGATGAGAATGGTGCCTACTCACCTGGGGTGAAGCCAGAAAGCCCTGCCTGCCTTCTCTATTCCCAGAGGAACCAACCCTGCACCGACCAGCAGTGTGCCCTCTGCGACCATGAATGGTGCTCGAGCTGGAACCCCCTCTGGTCTCCCTGCGCACCATCCCTCCCAATTCCATAGGTTCGGGAGAGAGAGTGCGGGAGGATTGAACATCCAGACCCCGATCTAGACGTCCACGAGTAGCCAGCATGTTGTCCAGCTTGATGGACATGTCCACCAGCTGGTCGAAGGTGAGGGTGGTGTCTCTACAGGCCAGCTCCCGACGGACGTCCTCACGTAGACTACAACGGTAATGGTCGATCAGGGCCCTGTCGCTCCATCCATCGCCGGCAGCCAAGGTCCTAAATTCCAAAGCAAACTCCTGTGCACTCCTCGTCTCCTGCCTCAGATGATAGAGGAGCTCACCCGCTGCTTTACCTTCAGGTGGATGATCGAATACTATCCGGAATTGGCGGGTGAACTCCTCAAAATGGTCCCTTCTACACACAGCGCTGGCCCATTCCAGGGCTTTCACGGTGAGGCATGAGACGAGGGCGTAACTCTTCTCACGGTCAGATGGTACTGGGGAGGCCGTAGCTAGATATAAGTTCAGCTTAACCTATTACATCTATGGGGGCGCTATTTCATTATTGGATAAAAAACGTGCCCGTTTTAAACAAGATATTTTGTCACAAAAAGATGCTCGACTACATTACATTACATTACATTTAAGTCATTTAGCAGACGCTCTTATCCAGAGCGACTTACAAATTGGTGAATTCACCTTCTGACATCCAGTGGAATAGCCACTTACAATAGTGCATCTAAATCATTTAAGGGGGGGGGTGAGAAGGATTACTTATCCTATCCTAGGTATTCCTTGAAGAGGTGGGGTTTCAGGTGTCTCCGGAAGGTGGTGATTGACTCTGCTGTCCTTGCGTCGTGAGGGAGTTTGTTCCACCATTGGGGGGCCAGAGCAGCGAACAGTTTTGACTGGCTGAGCGGGAACTGTACTTCCTCAGTGGTAGGGAGGCGAGCAGGCCAGAGGTGGATGAACGCAGTGCCCTTGTTTGGGTGTAGGGCCTGATCAGAGCCTGGAGGTACTGCGGTGCCGTTCCCCTCACAGCTCCGTAGGTAAGCACCATGTTCTTGTAGTGGATGCGAGCTTCAACTGGAAGCCAGTGGAGAGAGCGGAGGAGCGGGGTGACGTGAGAGAACTTGGGAAGGTTGAACACCAGACGGGCTGCGGCGTTCTGGATGAGTTGTAGGGGTTTAATGGCACAGGCAGGGAGCCCAGCCAACAGCGAGTTGCAGTAATCCAGACGGGAGATGACAAGTGCCTGGATTAGGACCTGACTATTCATATAATTGATAGCATTCGAAAGAAAACACTCTGACGTGTCCAGAACTACCGAGATATTTTCTGTACGTGCCCTAGAACGTGCCCTAGAACGTGAGTTCTGTCGTTTCCCCAAGGTGTCTGCAGCATTGTGACGTATTTGTAGGCAGATCATTGGAAGATTGACCATAAGAGACCACATTTACCAGGTGTCCGCCCGGTGTCCTGCGCCGAAATTGGTGCGCAAAAGTCACCTGCCAGTATTTTTCCATGGGATACAGAGAGGAAAGCAAGCTTCCACGAACTGCATATCAATGAAGAGATATGTGAAAAAACACCTTGAGGATTGATTCCAAACAACGTTTGCCATGTTTCGGTCGATATTATGTAGTTAATCCGGAAAAAGTTTTACGTTGTAGGTGACTGAATTTTCGGTTCGTTTCGGTAGCCAGACGCAATGTAGAAAACGGAACGATTTCTCCTACACACAGACGCTTTCAGGAAAAACTGCGCATTTGGTATGTAACTGAGAGTCTCCTCATTGAAAACATCAGAAGCTCTTCAAAGGTAAATTATTTTATTTATTTGGTTATCTGGTTTTTGTGAAAATGTTGCGTGCTAAATGCTACTCAAAATGCTATGCTAGCTTTGCATACTCTTACACAAATTAGTCAATTTCTATGGTTCAAAAGCATATTTTGAAAATCTGAGATGACAGTGTTGGCTAAGCTTGAGAGCAGACGCATTATTTTCATTTTATTTGCGATTTTCAGAAATCGTTAACGTTGCGTTATGCTAATGAGCCTGAGGCTTTAGTCACAAACCCGGATCCGGGATGGGGAGTTTCAAGAAGTTAAGGAGGAAACCCTGGCAGCCGGCAGTATCTCCGTTGTATCCCATGGGTAGGGTTAAATCGATTTTCGATTCCGGAGAGGAAAAAACGTTCACTGGAGATTCCGGTTGTGGTGGTGGTGGCGCTGGAGAAACTCCCTGTCTCTCCCAGCGATCCATATTCTGAACAATGCGATCCATGACGGAGCTTCTACAGTCAAGCTCCCTCGCTTGTTCCTGAACGCGTTCCTCCAGCTCCATGGGCATAGTGTCCTCTCCTGCTGACTTCATATTGTTGGTCAGAGATTCTGTCAGGCATAGGTGTATAGGTGGCAGGGAAGTCAGGCGCAGGAGAGTCAAACGGAGTGTAAAATGGAGTCTTTTAATAAAGTCCACGTAGTATGCTCCATAACACTAAAATGTACATAAACAAACAAACATGGGTACGAGGACCTGACGCGCACCTATACAACATCAAACTACACTGACAATAAAACAATCTCTGACAAAGACATGAGGGGAAACAGAGGGTTAAATACACAACAGGTAATGAATGGGATTGAAAACAGGTATGTGGGAAGACAAGACAAAACCAATGGAAAATGAAAAATCGATCAATGATGGCTAGAAGACCGGTGACGTCGAACGCCGAGCACCACCCGAACAAAGGAGAGGCAACGACTTCGGCAGAAGTCGTGACACATTCATCTGATTAATTAACGATATGAGGGCTTCAGGAATCTGGGATAACAGGTTTTCATCGGTCGCCCCTGACTCATTCATACAATTAATTATTTATTTGAGTTTGGCGGGAATCTGGGATTATGTGTTTTCATCTATCGGTATTATGTCTGTTACTCCAGCCTCATTCATATGGTTATGTCACGGCTGTTTGAAGGAAAGGACCAAGGTGCAGGGTTGTGAGTGTACATGATCTTTTAATGATCAAAATGACACCGAAAAAACAATAAAGAATACAAAACAAACCGCAAAGCTCAAAGGCAAAGTGCCATAAAGAATTTCAACTTCCCACCAAGACAGGTGGGAAAAAGGCACCAAAGTATGGTTCCCAATCAGAGACAACGATAGACAGCTGTCCCTGATTGAGAACCATACCCGCACAAAACATAGAGTTAGAAAATCATAAAAACACAAAATATAGAAATGCCCACCCAAACTCACGCCCTGACGAAACCTAAATAGAGACATAAAAAGGATATCCAAGGTCAGGGCGTGAAAGGTTAATTATAGCTTGGAGTTTTGGCGGTATCTGGGATAACAGGGTTTCAACTGTCTCAATTATGTCTCTTGGCTCAGCCAATTGGATAATTAATGATGTGTGTTCTTGTGGTATTCTGGGCGGATACATGATACATATATGTTTTTAGCGCACGTATTTGCGTTTTTTAATCAGATTGCTGTTTAACAAATATGGCATTGTTCTATGCCAGGAGGATATATCCTGATGGTTTTGTCGCTCGAGTAAAGCCCCATCGTGTGGAGCAAAACCTTTCGGGATTTTGGAGCCCCCCTGTAAAAGGCTGTGAAAAACCTAGCTTGTTCTATTTCAGGTTCGGATCAAGAAGGTTGGCCGCCTCCATAATAGCAGGTTGTCTACCTCTGAAATGTCATTTAAAACGATGAAATCCTCCGGTTTCGTTGATTCTTTGTGAATGTCTGGTGAGCCGAAATCCTCTGCGTTCTCTAGGTGCGTATGGGGTTCTGTGCCGTTATACGCCGGGGAGAAGTCTGAAAGAAAATTATATATACAAAATAGGTTATTAAACATAAAATATTTTAGATAAAAAATGTCAAATATATTTCAGGTATAATACTATATATTAACAATACATAATTAAATTACCTCTGCTTTTTTGACGGGGCGGAAACCGGGGGGCGGAAACCGGGGGGCGGAAACCGGGGGCTCTTTGTAACGAAGTTCTTCTTTTGTTGAAAGAGAGTCGGACCGAAATGCAGCGTGTAAGTTACTCATGTTTAATAGTGAAGACAAACAAACAAACTATACATGAACAACTAATAAATACAAAACAACAAACAGAACGTGAAACCAATTACAGCCTGACTGGTGCACACTACACAGAGACAGGAACAATCACCCACGAAATACAAAGCGAAAACCAGGCTACCTAAATACGGTTCCCAATCAGAGACAACGAGAATCACCTGACTCTGATTGAGAACCGCCTCAGGCAGCCAAACCTATTAAACACACGCACCCCTAATCAGCTACAATCCCAACTACTACAAACCCCAATATGAAACCACAATACATAATAAACCCATGTCACACCCTGGTCTGACTAACTAATAAACTAAAACACAAAATACTAAGACCAAGGCGTGACACTCTTGACTTTTTGCACCAGGTATTCCAGATTCTGCCGGGCCTGTCTCGTTGGAGTCTGAATAAACATTATTTGTCATTGTTTTAACATATTGAATCATAAAAATGTATAAATAATATATATATATAATGGCTTCATACCATGTACAAGTAGCGCCGTTTCTTGAAGCAGTAAGTTCCCTGCCCAGTAGCACTTTTCGGGAGTGGGTGATTCTCTGCAATGTACTTTCGCCCAAGTTGTGCGTTGCTTGTTTGAGTCTGGAATATGGAGCGAGCGGGTGTAGGTTCCCGGGGTAATTGATGGGTCGTTCAAATTCTCGGTTCTGGTGTGTTTGAAAAAACATTTGTACAGAACGGGAGAATAGCATCTGTGTCATGTGCTCCTCCGATGTTGTTC
This sequence comes from Oncorhynchus masou masou, assembly GCF_036934945.1. Taxonomy (NCBI): domain Eukaryota; kingdom Metazoa; phylum Chordata; class Actinopteri; order Salmoniformes; family Salmonidae; genus Oncorhynchus; species Oncorhynchus masou. The sequence goes on along the minus strand of NC_088220.1, from coordinate 83,288,350 downwards.
AGGGTCCATAAAGAGGCCGTTATCCTTCTTGGCGGTCTGTCAGCTGTAAACACAAAAATAGCTTTTAATATAGGGTGCACACTTTTTGTTTTTAATGTATAAATATTCTAATGAATTTTATTTTTGGACTTATGTCTACAATAATGTGATGGGGACTGGCTGCATGCGTTTTCCTCCTCTGAACCCCCTTCTATCGAAGATCATTTATCCCCCGGAGCAACTGCGTAAATGAACCCTACAAACGTCAGATAATATTAACACATATTTATCCAATATATATATACACTTTTTTAAATTACAAGAATACATGCATTTGACATATTGCCTAAAAAAATCATTATCCCCCCGTTTAAAAAACATATAACTCCTGTTTAATATTCCAATAATATCAATAATATCCATACCATTCCCTAAAAAAATACCTAATATATTATTTTCACTGGCTCACCTTCAGAAAGCTCCATTAGGATGGATTCACGAATGGTCTTTTAGCTATGGTAACAGGTTTCTTCTTCCTCCTCTGATGAGGAGGAGTAGTAGGAAAGATCGGAGGACCAATGTGCAGCGTGGTAAGTGTTCATGATGTTTATTATAACTCAGAACACTAAAGAACAGAACAATAAAGTGACAACGAACTAAACGAAACAGTCCTGTGCGTTGAATACACAAAACACAGAAATCCCAAATTATAGAAAAAAGAACATAGACTGCCCACCCCAACTCAGGCCCTGACCATACTAAAACAAAGACAAAACAAAGGAACTAAGGTCAGAACGTGACAGCTGTTCTGGGTTGATATCTGGAGTTGCGATTTTGGTTGTTCGAACAGAGGGGATAGTATCTGTTTCACGAGCCTCGCTCCGCGGTCTTGGCTCAAAGGAGAGATATTCTGTAATGATCTTACAGAACGGGGGTGATGTTTTTTCAGGCGGCAGGACCGCTGAATGTTTAGAGACCCCAAAACCACATGTGGTTGTCTCGACATATTCTGTCTGCCGGTATTTCCTTTTGACTTCCGACAACATCATGGTTAGCAGCTTGGGGGAGGTGTCCATTATAAATTTATAGACCTGGGTGGGGGGGGCGTTTGTATATGGGCTGATTACAAATAACATTTGTTTTAAACCGCAAGAAGTTGTCTCGACAAGATATATTCTGCCGGGGTTGTTTGACTTTTTAGCCTCCCACGTCCTTGGGGGAGAGATAAATAAGCTTTTGAAAGGCATGTGTGTTTATGAATCGAAAGAGCCCATTTTAAGAGACGCACACTCAATCCTAAACACCCCACATCCCCTTTTGTTTTGAAACACACACACACCTCCTGGCCCTGCACACACACACCTGCACACGCGCACATCTTTTCCGAAATAATTTTTCACAGAAACATGCATAATGATAGATCTAAAAGACAGAGCCCCATCGTTAAAGGTGAGGTACCTCTTTAAAACCATTTATTTAGTTAATAATATTTAGTACAGACCTTTAAAAAAAATCTTATAATTCATCCAAAACATTTTTACTGCGCAATATTGAAACATGCACGAATGTTAAATTTATAAACAGTGCTTGTACAACAGTTATACATCATTAACAGACAGTACTACATTTTTAATAACCTTTACTGTTTATAACATACCGTTGTAGGAAAGACTGACTTCGTATAAAATAAGACATTGCATTTCTCCGCGACAGACCGCACAAGAAAAAACGAGAGATTCCCGTTCGTTAAGGGTAGAGATATAGCATTAATCCCCTTTAATTCTAAATCTTTAGTACAGACTTTTAAAAACATGTTATAATTATTTAAAATTTTTTTACTATTCCTTTTTTTACAGATAAAGGGGCAGCTTAGCCCTGACTGGCATCCGTCTCCAATTCACCAGCGTCAAGACATACGCTCGCAGGATATCCCACACATGCTCCGTCAAGGCTCCGTAAGTTTTCACTCCAGGGATAGATCAAACGTCGTGCATGTAGATCCTGGGTATGTCTTAAGGATAGACGCGGCCAGCGACGTAATTGTTCACTATTTTGGAAAAAACTGTCCAGCTTATTCATCAAGGTTATGAATATAGGGTAATCAATCCATTTAAAGCTAAATACTGGCATAAACAAGTGTACATCCTTGCAGGATTTGGAAAATACATATGAACTGACAGACTTTATCTTATTTATACTATCAAATTGTTCACATGCTAAAATTGTCACTTTGGAATCAGGGCGATTCTTAGGGCCTTCAAATCACTGCGCCCGCACACAATGTCACGGCTTTCGTTGTGGGAAGGAGGAGCGGACCAAAATGCAGCGTCGTTGTTATTCATTTTATTTAAATAAATAACTATACACTATTAAACTAACAAAATAACAAACTTACGAAAACCGAAAACAGCCCTATCTGGTGCAAAACACAGAGACAGGAACAATCACCCACAAACACACAGTGAAACCCAGGCTACTTAAATATGGTTCCCAATCAGAGACAATGACTAACACCTGCCCCTGATTGAGAACCATATCAGGCCAAACACAGAAATAGACAAACAAGACATCCAACATAGAATGCCCACTCAGATCACACCCTGACCAACCAAAACATAGAAACATACAAATTAAACTATGGCCAGGGCGTGACACACAAGTTCTTCCATTGCATATCCTGGCAGGGTTGTACCACTCAGGGCCTGTTCAATTTGACAGAGCGCTAGCCTTATCTTAAGCCATTCTCTCATACACAGCGCAGGAGAAAAACTCCCAGCTTTTGCATGATAAAGGGGATTGGGTCCGCTGTCTGTGAATATCTTAACAGTAGAATCCTCAGGTTGGAATATGAAAGACATGTGTCCATCACTCGTATCCAAAACTCCTTTAAAACATTCAGGGGCCTAATACAAAACGTCCTCAATGCTTTTATCATTGGGTTCATGAAAAGAGATGCATAGCACCCCATGAATTGGCCTAGGAGACATATTTTTTTGTTTAATGTTCTGGGTTTTATTTTAAAAATCTCGGACATTCCTCCTTCAATGACAACAACCCTAAGGGCAATAAAATAAGGTGGGTGTGGGGTCATCCTCTTTGAAATGTTCAAACCCCCCAGTTCAACCAGGTCCCTACACATCAATAATCATGACAACTTCAAAGGAATAGCTGCAATATAGATATAAAATAACACACTCTCTGACACGTGAAAACAGGATGCATTATATGGCCATAACCATGTGACACCTTCCCGCCAAGATGTCCTGGCCAGATGCCCATATTTGGGAATGTAAGCGTCATCCGGACATATAGTCATAAATCAGACGTTTGGCACTACTTGATTCTCTCTGTCATCTGTTGTGTCGTTGGCATCATTAAACCTGAAGATCTATTTATTAAGTAACTCTCTGTAATTATTATTACGCGATGAAACTGATTACTCATGTAACTGTAATTAACTAGGAAGTCGGGGCAACAAGGAAAATATTCAGATTATAAAGTTATAATTTTCCTAATATAACTTTTCAGATATTTTCATACCTGATCAATTAGTCTTAGAAATAATTAATTATTATTTATCTCAAGTCACTCTCATTCCAAACTTCGTAAATTCTAGGTTATCTGCACGAACCCAGTCTTCAATATGAGTCATCCCATACATCAATTTTCTTAAAATCATTTATTTACTACCTAAGTAATTCACAGAAATGCATCACGCAAACAATAGATAGTAAAAAGGAAATGATAGCGGAGTTTCCCTAGTGGAATAAACCGGCATCGCGGCTTGGTGTACAAAAGGGAAGGGGAGGTTGACTGAGATAAGACAACACACAGTTGATAATTATAACAATTGAAATGCTAATCCTTTGCACATGAACGCTCACTCATTCGGGAATAATTGCATTCAATATATATATTTACGCTCAGTGTATCATCGGGATCTCTGTTGAAAAGTTTGTTTCTGTTGGAGAGTTTGTCCTCTCTCTCTCTGTCGTGGTTAGAATGCATAGTTCAGAGTGACATTCATTCATGTCGTTATAGAATAGACATTTCAGCGGTTGTCGGTCTTCGCATTCAATGATACTGAATTCATAGCTGCAGACTAGTAATTAATATCAAAGACTTGTTCTTATTCAGTCGGTATCAATAGTCTAAGAGTTTAACTCTTTTGGGATAGGGGGCAGCATTTTCACTTTTGGATGAATAGCGTGCCCAGAGTGAACTGCCTCCTACTCTGTCCCAGATGCTAATATATGCATTAAATTCTTAGTATTGGATAGAAAACACTCTGAAGTTTCTAAAACTGTTTGAATAATGTCTGTGAGTATAACAGAACTCATATGGCAGGCGAAAACCTGAGAAAAATCCAACCAGGAAGTGGGACAACTGAGGTTTGTAGTTTTTCAAAGCTTGGCCTACCGAATACACTTTGAGATATGGATAAAGTTACATTTCCTACGGCTTCCACTAGATGTCAACTGTCTTTAGAAACTTGAATGAGGATTCTACTACAAAGGAGGGGCTCATGAGAGCTTTTTGAGTTAGTGGTCTGGCAGAGTGTCTTGGTCTCATTACGCGCTCCCGACAGAGTTACCTCTCGTTCCAGTGCTTTTTCTTCAGACAAAGGAATTCTCCAGTTGGAACATTATTTATGTTTTATGTTAAAAATATCCTAAAGATTGATTCCATACATCGCTTGACATGTTTCTAAAGGACTGTGGTGGAACATTTTGAGGTGTTGTCTGGACGGAGTGCAGACAGAGGCACAGTGAACTTCTAAACACTTCTCACCCACTGGATTTGTGAAACAGTGAGTTATAAGTGAAATACTCTTGTCTGTAAACAATTATTGGAAAAATGACTTGTGTAATGCACAAAGTAGATGTCCTAGCAGACTTGCCAAAACTATAATTTGTTAACAAGAAATGTGTGGAGTTGTTGAAAAACGAGTTTTAAATACTTCAACCTAAGTGTATGTAAACTTCCGACTTCAACTGTATCTGAAAATGTTTATTATATTATTATAATACATAATATGATGAATTACATTATAAATTGAACACATGCACTTCAATGTTATATCAATTCATTCAGGAATAAAGCTTTTCTCCAACAACATGGAAGTGGTTCCACTCTGTAGGCTACTGCTAATCAGATCATTTAGCAGGTCAAATTAGATTTTAACATTGGAATATTTAAAGTGACCCTGTTACATGTTTCTAGTTACAATGTTACCAATGATAAGCTGCTAAATTGTTGTTCATCTCTGTCAGAGTAGTCCTCCCTAACTGTATGATAAACAATATAACTGAACGTTAAAAAGTTTGTTCCGGTCAATATTTTATTAATAATGCACATCATTGGAGGTCTTCTCCATGAGGTGTTTCTTGGTGTTCTTCTCCGGCCGGAACAGAATAATAAAGCATTTAGGAACAAATAACAGAAAGAACAACCCAAAGCTAGAGGTGATGATGGCAAAGATCTCCACAGCTACAGTGAACTTCCCAGGAGAGCTGACATAAGCTGGGATAAAGGTCATCCAGACTGCACAGAATATGAGCATGCTGAAGGTGATGAATTTGGCCTCATTGAAGTTATCAGGCAGCTTCCGAGCCAGAAAAGCCAGCACAAAGCACAAGAGAGACAGGAGTCCTATATAGCCCAACACAGCCCAGAAACCAATAGCTGAACCCACATCACACTCTAGAATGATCTTTTCCTTGTAGGTAGTGAGGTTTTTAATGGGGAAGGGAGGGGACAGGACCAACCACAGAGTGCATATCAAAGCCTGGACAAACGTGAAGGACACTACAGTCAATCTCTGTTGTGGAGGACCAAACCATTTCATGACATTACTGCCTGGAAGTGTAGCCCTGAAGGCCATCAACACCACTATTGTTTTCCCCAGAACACAAGAGATGCAGAGAACAAAGGTGATCCCAAACGCTGTGTGACGCAGCATACAGGACCATTCAGAGGGCCGGCCAATGAAAGTAAGAGAACACAGAAAACACAGAGCCAAGGAGAAGAGCAGCAGGAAGCTCAGCTCAGAGTTGTTGGCCCTGACGATGGCCGAAGTTCGGTGGTGGTAGAAGACAGTTGCCGTGGCGATGGCCAGACAAGCCCCGCCCACAGAGCAGACGGTCAGGATGATTCCGAGGACCTCGTGGAAGGACAGGAACTCCACAGGCTTAAGGATACAGCGGTCTCTCTCAGCGTTGGGCCAGTACTCCTCGGGACAGATCAGACAGTCTGAAGAATCTGACCAGGACAAAACAACAGACATCAAATGTTAATAATAATAGATTCAGGTTTTGTCCCACAATGCTGCACTTTGTCAGTTCACAATAAAGAATGTTGAATTAACGTGCAGCTTACATGAGAAAATATGAACAGGAACATGGACATGATTGACAGACACTACCTTTGTAGTGCTGGTAACATGAATAAACCACTACTTAGTAAACTGTGATAGAAATTACTACACATTTTATGCCAACTATTCCTAACGTCCTACCTGTGTTATTACTGATCTCTCCCTCTGCACATTGGATACAGTCATAACAGCATACAGGCTTTCCTTTCTGTATAGCCTTACGAGTGCCTGGGGGACAGCTCTCACTGCACACTGACACAGGTACTTGTGTACTGTTCTTTACCCAGGTGATTTCCCTCTCGATGTCAAGCCTCTGGTCAGGAGGCAGGGATGCATCATAGAGCCCCACTGTCACAAACTCCATCTTCCCACTCTCCCGTCTCTGCCAGTTGACCAGCTCATAGGTGGCCACTGGGTCCCCATTGGCATCGAAAGACACCTGGTACCCGTTACGAGAGAAGTTCACCCTCCTCAATCTCTCCAGGACCTGGGGGTTGGAAGGTCAAGGGAGAGAGAGAGAGAGTGAGAGAGAGAGAGAGAGAGAGAGAGAGAGAATGTGAGAGAGAATGTGAGAGAGAGAGAGAATGTGAGAGGATGAGAGATGGAGAGAGAGATGGAGAGAGAGAGAATGTGAGAGGATGAGAGATGGAGAGATAGATGGACAGAGGGGAAGAGAGATGACAGAAGGAGAAAGGTGAAGAAATATGTAAAAAACAAAATGCAGAGAAGGGAAGAGAGATGGAACGAGGGAGTTAGAGAAACAGAACGTTAATTCAACTCATATTTATCATATGTGTTACTTCAGAAGAAGTTGTGAAGTATAATGAGAACTCCTAGGCCTTCAGACATGTACAGTATATAAACATATTTATCAGGAAATTATACTACAGACTTGTCATTCACCTGTGTTGGCTTCACATTAAGGTTTTTGTCACAGTTCACAGTGGAGTTTTCTCTCTCTTCACAAACGATGCTGTGGATGGCGTGTGCTATGGCATAAACAGCTTTATACACCATGTTAGTGACACGCAGCTGGGATGTATCTGTGTAGGGGGCCTGTAGCTGCTGTATATCCTCACTGCCATCACACACCTTCTCTTCAACCCCAACACCTGTAGATGAGGTCCCTACAGACAGACAGACCGATAGACAGACAGACAGACAGACAGACAGACAGACATGTAAATAGACTGATGGATGGATAGATGGATGCATGGATGGATGGATAGATACATAGATACCTGTCTCCAGCCGACAGCCAAAGGCTCCCTCCCAGAACTCAGTGAGCGTGGGAGAGGTGGACACCTTCTGTGGGGAGAGGTCCAGGAGGAAGTCCCTGAGGCCGGGGATGACAGAGCGTTGGATGCCAAATCCGATGGCCCCGGCACACAGGCCGAAACGCAGCATATCTGGATCAGTGACCCAGGTCTCACTCCCGATCCACTGGCGGGGCGGAGAGGGCAGGCGTTCCATCTCCCTCAGCAGGATCCTCATGTCCCCAGAGGATACGAATGCAACCACCACCTGGGCTGTGGAGCTGGGGAACATGATTATATCATATGCTTAATATGCTGGTCATGTTTGTCATTCATTGGAATGTCTCAGTGAAGTGAACATGAACATTAGCATTAATCATCACTTTTGACATGCTTAAGATACGCAAATCATGTTGGTCTCAAAGTTCAGCTTTGAGAGAAGAGAGAAATTAAAAACAATAGTGTTTTTATAATTATGGTTTTGCATTTGTGTGAATGAAAAATTCACAAGTAATCATGGATCACCTGCGGATCACGTCGGCCACCCGTTGCACTCTGCTGAGTGGGCTGGTACGGGAGAAGGCTTCAGAATACTCCACACATATACCCTCCTCTTGTGCTGCCTGCAGGAAAGCAGCCATCCCGTTATTCCCGTAGTCAGAGTCGGAACGGACCGCCCCAATCCAGGTCCAGCCGAAGTGCCTGATGAGGTGGGCCAGAGCAGCAGCCTGGAACTGATCACTGGGGATGGTTCTGAAGAAGGTTGGATACTGTTTCTTATCACTCAGACAAGCACAGGTGGAAGAGTGGCTCACCTTGGTAAAAACAGACAGTCGAAAACATGAGAAAGAACATCATGTTGACCAAACGAGTCTCAGTTATTGGCAACTTTCAGCCTTTCTTATTTTGCTATGTAGTTTGATGTCAGGGAGACATTAATAATAATACGCCAACTCATTGTTTTTCATTGAGTCAGAATGAAAAAGGTACACAAAACTGTGACACAAATCCCTGGTCTCCCATAACAACCTAGCCTATGAAAGATAGTCCTCAGATAATGTTTTAATGGCGACCGAAGATCTCCAGACTCATAATCCTCGGTCTATGTTCAAATGCCTATAGAAGTTCTCCAAACTCATTGCCCTCAGTCTATGTTCAAATGCATTTCTCCACATAATTTCACACAGAAATGAATATTCCTGAAAGAGAGGAGAATACAGTTGGAATACGGTAAATTAATAAAAGTAGAACTCATTCCTGAAAGAGAGGAGAATATAAACTAGAAATGCAGTAAATTAAAAGAAGCTGAACGATTTATTTTCACAGGAGCTTACCTGAGGAATCCTGAAAGGGCCGATGACGCGCAACATGCTGATGGTTGGTGTGGAGGCAGACTCGCCCACGATAGCTGTCACTGTAGCCGACCCCGAGCACTGTTCTCCGGTATCAAACATGGGGTCCAGGCCGTTAGCCAGCTGGAAGGCCACTTTCACGGCTATAGGGACCGAGGCACAGGAGTCATGCACTTGATAACCAAGCATGACACCCGGTAGAAGGTCTGAACTGTTGTTTATCTCCTCAACTGCGAAGATCATGGCGCGTGAGAAGCGTAACTCACGGGAATCCATACTGTAAATAGAAGATGGGTCAGTGAGCTCCTCCTAATGAATGATGAACTAGACTATAGAATGTTACCATGGCAAACAGCCTAATATCTAGTATTATTGTTCATACCGTCTATATGACTATACTTTTGTTGTCTGTCATTGAGGACATTGTAGTATAGCCTGCATTTGAAAATGTGATCCTTTGTAACAATAGGCTTTACCTACACTCTCAGACACAAACACACTCTTTAAACACTGTTTATCTGTCTTTAAAACACTGTTTGTCTCTTTAAACACTGTTTATCTGTCTTTAAACACACTGTTTACCGGTCTTTAAACAAACTGTTTCTCTGTCTTTAAAACACAATTCATCTGTCTATCCACACAGGCACAGTCCTGTCCCCTGTTCCCTCTTGCGCTCACTGACCTCCCTGTGCACTGCAGGGGCTCAGGCAGGCTGGTGTAGCTGTGATCCACAGTGTGCATATAGTAATGGATGGAGAAAACACCCCCGATGACAAAGTCCCCGTCCTGGGAGAATGCCGGAGGGCGAGGGGTGCCTTGGAGCCTGCATCTGATAGACTCCAGCCCAGAGACAGAGGCAGACGAGAGCAAGGCAAGCCCACCAGCCACCACAGCTAGATGTAGTAGAACCAGACTACCAACCAGACTTGGATCCAGAGCAGGAGCCGGAGAGAGCCTCATTCCCCTGATATGTAGAAGGTATGGAGTAATACAGCGCCACACAGACCCACATAGGTCAGGATACCTCTCTTCTCTGGGTTAAATACCCATCGTACCTCTGTGGGGATTCCTCTGGGGGCCACACTGTGGGTATGGCCATGCCAAGGAGGGAGGGGTTAGAAGCTGCTCTGCTCACTCAGTCAGGTCCTGCTTCTTTCAGATATAGAGACTGCATGCACCAGCGTAAGTAGACTGTAATGATTTATATAGACATAAACATACAGTAGACACACTATAACCATCTGGCTCTCTTATATTTCTCCTACTGTCTAGTTCTCTTGGCACACTGGCTCTCTAATATTTCCTCTGCAGTCTAGTCCTCTAGGCTCGCTGGCTCTACACAGTGTTTCCTCTACAGTCTAGTCCTCTAGGCACGCTGGCTCTACAAAGTATATCCCAGACAGTCTAGTCCTCTCTCCACGCTGGCTCTACACAGTATATCCCAGACAGTCTAGTCCTCTAGGCACGCTGACTCAACACAGTATATCCCAGACAGTCTAGTCCTCTCTCCACGCTGGCTCTACACAGTATATCCCAGACAGTCTAGTCCTCTCTCCACGCTGGCTCTACAAAGTATATCCCAGACAGTCTAGTCCTCTCTCCACGCTGGCTCTACACAGTATATCCCAGACAGTCTAGTCCTCTAGGCACGCTGACTCAACACAGTATATCCCAGACAGTCTAGTCCTCTAGGCACGCTGACTCAACACAGTATATCCCAGACAGTCTAGTCCTCTTGGCACGCTGCTACTCTTATATTTCTACTGCAGTCTAGTCCTCTGGTATGCTGGCTCTACACTGGAACCAAGAACGAAACCTGGAGAGGAACCAGGCTCTGAGGGGAGGCCAGTCCTCTTCTGGCTGTGCCAGGTGTAGATTATAACAGTACATGGCCAAGATGTGCAAACGTTAAGAGACAGCAGGTGTGGTAGAGTGAGAGAGTCAAAAACAGCAGGTCCGAGACAAGGGAGCACTTCCGGTGACCAGGTCAGGGTTCAGTTGAACCTGGATCAGCAGCACGACCAGGTGGATTGATTACAGCATGGAGTCATCAGGCCAGGTAGTCCGGAGGCATGGTCCCAGGCCTCAGGTCCTCCGAGAGAAGAGAAAGACAAAGAGAGAAAGAGAGAGAGAATAGGAGGGAGCATACTTAAATTCACACACTGGATAATACCGGAGAAATACTCCAGACATAACAGTGAACCTAGCCCCCAGATACATAATCTATTGCAGCAAAATTACTGGAGGCTGAGACAGGAGGGTCGGGAGACACTGTGGCCCCAACCCGACTATACACCCCGGACAGGGCCAATCAGGAAGATATATAACACCACCCACTGTGCCACAGCACAGCCCCCACACCACTAAATATCTTTAACCACCAGTTTACTACCCTGAGACAAGACAGAGTATAGCCCACGAAGATCTCCTCCACCCGGACAGGAAGATCACGTCAGATACTCAACCCACTCAAGAGACGCACCCCTCTTAGGGACGGCATGGAAGAGCACAAGTAAGCCAGGGACTTGTCCCCTGTAATAGCGTTGGAGGCAGAGAATCAAATCAAATCTAATCTAATCTAATTTTATTTGTCACATACACATGGTTAGCAGATGTTAATGCGAGGGTAGCGAAATGCTTGTGCTTCTAGTTCCGACAATGCAGTAATAACCAACAAGTAATCTAACTAACAATTCCAAAACTACTGTCTTATACACACAAGTGTAAGGGGATAAAGAATAAGTACATAAAGATATATGAATGAGTGATGGTACAGAGCAGCATAGGCAAGATACAGTAGATGGTATCGAGTACAGTATATACATATGAGATTAGTATGTAAACAAAGTGGCATAGTTAAAGTGGCTAGTGATACATGTATTACATAAAGATGCAGTAGATGATATAGAGTACAGTATATACGCATACATATGAGATTAATAATGTAGGGTATGTAAACATTATATTACGTAGCATTGTTTAAAGTGGCTAGTGATATATTTTACATCATTTCCCATCAATTCCCATTATTAAAGCGGCTGGAGTTGAGTCAGTGTGTTGGCAGCAGCCACTCAATGTTAGTGGTGGCTGTTTAACAGTCTGATGGCCTTCAGATAGAAGCTGTTTTTCAGTCTCTCGGTCCCAGCTTGATGCACCTGTACTGACCTCGCCTTCTGGATGATAGCGTGGTGAACAGGCAGTGGCTCAGGTGGTTATTGTCCTTGATGATCTTTATGGCCTTCCTGTAACATTGGGTGGTGTAGGTGTCCTGGAGGGCAGGTAGTTTGCCCCCGGTGATGCGTTGTGCAGACCTCACTACCCTCTGGAGAGCCTTACGGTTGTGGGCGGAGCAGTTACCGTACCAGGCGGTGATACAGCCCGCCAGGATGCTCTCGATTGTGCATCTGTAGAAGTTTGTGAGTGCTTTTGGTAACAAGCCAAATTTCTTCAGCCTCCTGAGGTTGAAGAGGCACTGCTGCGCCTTCTTCACGATGCTGTCTGTGTGAGTGGACCAATTCAGTTTGTCTGTGATGTGTATGCCGAGGTACTTAAAACTTACTACCCTCTCCACTACTGTTCCATCGATGTGGATAGGGGGGTGTTCCCTCTGCTGTTTCCTGAAGTCCACAATCATCTCCTTAGTTTTATTGACGTTGAGTGTGAGGTTATTTTCCTGACACCACACTCCGAGGGCCCTCACCTCCTCCCTGTAGGCCGTCTCGTCATTGTTGGTAATCAAGCCTACCACTGTTGTGTCGTCCGCAAACTTGATGATTGAGTTGGAGGCGTGTGTGGCCACGCAGTCGTGGGTGAACAGGGAGTACAGGAGAGGGCTCAGAACGCACCCTTGTGGGGCCCCAGTGTTGAGGATCAGCGGGTTGGAGATGTTGTTGCCTAACCTCACCACCTGGGGGCGGCCCGTCAGGAAGTCCAGTACCCAGTTGCACAGGGCGGGGTCGAGACCCAGGGTCTCGAGCTTGATGACGTGCTTGGAGGGTACTATGGTGTTAAATGCCGAGCTATAGTCGACGAACAGCATTCTCACATAGGTATTCCTCTTGTCCAGACGGGTTAGGGCAGTGTGCAGTGTGGTTGAGATTGCATCATCTGTGGACCTATTTGGGCGGTAAGCAAATTGGAGTGGGTCTAGGGTGTCAGGTAGGGTTGAGGTGATATGGTCCTTGACTAGTCTCTCAAAGCACTTCATGATGACGGAAGTGAGTGCTACGGGGCGGTAGTTGTTTAGCTCAGTTACCTTAGCTTTCTTGGGAACAGGAACAATGGTGGCCCTCTTGAAGCATGTGGGAACAGCAGACTGGGATAGGGATTGATTGTATATGTCCGTAAACACACCAGCCAGCTGGTCTGCGCATGCTCTGAGGGCGCGGCTGGGGATGCCGTCTGGGCCTGCAGCCTTGCGAGGGTTAACACGTTTAAATGTTTTACTCACCTCGGCTGCAGTGAGGGAGAGTCTGCATGTTTTCGTTGCAGGCCGTGTCAGTGGCACTGTATTGTCCTCAAAGCGGGCAAAACAGTTATTTAGTCTGCCTGGGAGCAAGACATCCTGGTCCTTGACGGGGCTGGTTTTCTTTTTGTAATCCGTGATTGACTGTAGACCCTGCCACATACCTCTTGTGTCTGAGCCATTGAATTGAGATTCTACTTTGTCTCTATACTGACGCTTAGCTTGTTTGATTGCATTGCGGAGGGAATAGCTACACTGTTTGTATTCGGTCATGTTTCCGGTCACCTTGCCTTGATTAAAAGCAGTGGTTCACGCTTTCAGTTTCACGCGAATGCTGCCATCAATCCACGGTTTCTGGTTTGGGAATGTTTTAATCATTGCTATGGGAACGACATCTATAACGCACGTTCTAATGAACTCGCACACCAAATCAGCGTATTCGTCAATGTTGTTGTCTGACACAGTACGAAACATATCCCAGTCCACGTGATGGAATCAGTCTTGGAGTGTGGAATCAGATTGGTCGGACCAGCGTTGGACAGCCCTCAGCGTGGGAGCTTCTTGTTTTAGTTTCTGTCTGTAGGCAGGGATCAACAAAATGGAGTCGTGGTCAGCTTTTCCTAAAGGAGGGCGGGGCAGGGCCTTATATGCGTCGCGGAAGTTAGAATAGCAATGATCCAAGGTTTTGCCAGCCCTGGTTGCGCAATCGATATGCTGATACAATTTAGGGAGTCTTGTTTACAGATTAGCCTTGTTAAAATCCCCAGCTACAATGAATGCAGCCTCAGGATGTATGGATTCCAGTTTGCAAAGAGTCAAATAAAGATAGTGAGAGCCATCGATGTGTCTGCTTGGGGGGAATATATATACGGCTGTGATTATAATCTAAGAGAATTCCCTTGGTAGATAATGCGGTTGAAATTTGATTGTGAGGAATTCTAAATCAGGTGAACAGAAGGATTTGAGTTCCTGTAAGTTTTTGTGAACACACCACATCTCGTCTCTTACCAGAAAGATGTTTGTTTCTGTCGGCGCGATGCGTGGAGAAACCAGCTGGCTGCACCGACTCCGATAGCGTCTCTCCAGTGAGCCATGTTTCCGTTAAGCGTTAGTCTCTGATGTCCCTCTGGAATGCTACCCTTGCTCGGATTTCATCAACCTTGTTGTCGAGAGACTGGACATTGGTGAGAAGTATACGAGGGAGTGGTGCACGATGTGCCCGTCTCCGGAGTCTGACCAGAAGACCGCTTCATTTCCCTCTTTTAGGAAGTCGTTTTTTTGGGTCGCCGGCTGGGATCCATTCCGTTGTCCTGGGGAAAGGCAGAACACAGGATCCGCTTTGCGAAAGTCATATTCTTGGTCGTACTGATGGTGAGTTGACGATGCTCTTATATTCAGTCGTTCTTCTCGACTCTATGTAATGAAACCTAAGATGACCTGGGGTACTAATGTAAGAAATAACACGTAAAAACACTGCATAGTTTCCTAGGAACGCGAAGCGAGGCGGCCATCTCTGTCGGCGCCGGAAGTACCTGAGTAGAGAGGGGAACCGGACAAGCAGAGACAGCAAGGGTGTTCCAGTATCTTTCCGTTCACCTTCACACCACTGGGCCAGACTACACTCAATCATAGTCCCTACTGAAGAGATGAGTATTCAATAAAGCTTTAACTTCTTGGTGACTTGGGGGCAGTATTGAGTAGCTTGGATGAATAAGGTGCCCAGAGTAAACTGCCTGCTACTCAGGCCCAGTTGCTAATTTATGCATATAGTTAGTATATTTGGATAGAAAACACTCTGAGGTTTCTAAAACTGTTTGAATGATGTCTGTGAGTAAAACATAACTCATTTGGCAGACAGAAATCTGAGAAGAAATCCACCAGGAAGAGGGAAATCTGAGGCTGGTTGCTATTGAAGATACAGTGGGATATGGGTCATGTTGCACTTCCTAGGGCTTCCACTAGATGTCAACAGTCGTTAGAACCTAGTTTGATGCTTCTACTGTGAAGTGGGGCTGAATGAGAGGGGAATGAGTCAGAGGTCTGGCAGAATGCTTTGAGCTCGTGACGAGCTGTCATGTGAGATTCCATTGCTTTTCTATAGACAAAGGAATTCCCCGTTTGGAACATTGTTGAAGTGTTATGTTAAAAACATCCTAAAGATTGATTCTATACTTAGTTTGACATGTTTCTACGGACTGTAACGGAACTTTTTGGACTTTTCGTCCGACCTTTCGGCTGGACTTGCATGCGCGTTTGGATTTGTTTACCAAACGATCTAACAAAGGAAGGTATTTGGACATAAATGATAAACTTTATCGAACAAATCAAACATCTATTGTGTAACTGGGATTCCTGGGAGTGCATTCTGATGAAGATCATCAATGGTAAGTGAATATTTATAATGCTATTTCTGACTAATGTTGACTACACAACATGGCGGATATCTCTTTGGCTGTTTTGGTCTCTGAGTGCCGTACTCAGATTATTGCATGGTCTGCTTTTTCCGTAAAGTTTTTTTAAATCTGACACAGCTGTTGTATTAAGGAGAAGTTTATCTAAAGTTCCATGTATAAGAGTTGTGACTTTTATCAATGTTTATTATTAGTATTTCTGTGAATTGATGTGGCTCTCTGCAAAATCACTGCATGTTTTGGAACTACTGAACATAACAGGCCAATTTAAAATGAGATTTTTGGATATAAATATGCACTTTATCAACCAAAACATACATGTATTGCGTAACATGAAGTCCTATGAGTGTCATCTGATGAAGATCATCAAAGGTTAATGATTCATTTTATCTCTATTTGTGCTTTTTGTGAATCCTCTCTTTGGCTGGAAAAATGGCTGGGTTTTTCAGTGACTTGGTGGTGACCTAACAAAATTGTTTGTGGTGCTTTCGCTGTAAAGCCTTTTTGAAATCAGACACTGTGGCTGGATTAACGAAAATGTTAGCTTTAAAATGGTGTAAAATACTTGTATGCTTGAGGAATTTTAATTATGAGATTTTTGTTGTTTTGAATTTGGCGCCCTGCACTTTCACTGGCTTGTTGGCTGGGTGGGACGCTACCGGCCAACATATCCCAGAGAGGTTAAAGGTCGAGACCGAGTCTGCGTCTCTCAAAATGGATAGGCAGACCATTCCATAACATTTAAGCTCTATAGGAGAAAGCCCTGCCTCCAGCTGTTTGCTTAGAAATTCTAGGGACAATAAGGAGGCCTGCGTCTTGTGACCATCGTGTATGTGTAAGGGAATTCACCCCCGTAGTGGACAAAAATGAATGGCAAATTATTGGCATAGGACAAACCATGTACACATTGGCCAATACCACCCAAAGCGGCGTTGATTCATGCAAAGTTTACTTCAATTGCCATATGGCTATTGCCAGTTGTAACACTTCAAAAATCCAACAGGTGGCGATTGCGCTCCACCATGGTTTTTCATATTGATATTGGACTCCAAGTCAACATCCAAAAGCCAAATTTTGAAAAAATGAATTTTTTGAAAAAAACTTATCACCCCTTAAAAAAGTGCTTTCTGGACCGTTTTTCGAAATTCTTTCGCTTTTTTGACAATTACACATGTATAAGAACTGTATGAAAATACTTTTGTCCAATTTTATTATCATAATTTTTTTATTTTTTTACTTGCGCATTATTGCATATGTTTTGTCCATCTGCAATATGATTTCATAGGAAGTCAGAAGTCAAAAGTCAAAAATTATTAAATTTCATAAAAAACTTCACACACCCCTAAAAAAGTGCTTTCTGGACCGTTTTTCGAAAAATGTTCGAATTTTGTGTCAGTTACACACATATAAGAACTGTATCAACATACTTTAGTCATATTTTATAATCATAATTTTTTTTTTTTTTTTTACTTGCGCATTATTGCATGTGTTTTGTCCATCTGCAATATGATTTCATAGGAAGTCAGAAGTCAAAAGTCAAAAATTATTAAATTTCATAAAAAACTTCACACACCCCTAAAAAAGTGCTTTCTGGACCGTTTTCGAAAAATTTTCGAATTTTGTGTCAGTTACACAAGTATAAGAACTGTATCAACATACTTTAGTCATATTTTATTATCATAATGTTTTTTTTTTTTTGCTTGTGCATAAGGCATATGTTTTGTGGGGGCCAAATGTCATAAGAAATTTGACATGCTCAAAAATCCTTCAGAAATGCAAAATTGACTGGCCTGATGAACTCGGGATGGCCGGGCAGTGATTGTTGTTCCTTTCAATCACTCGTGGTGTTGATTTCATCATGTCCATTTGTTTATGTTTTCTCACTTTTGCAAAGTCACTGTGCATTTGCCATATGGTTAACTGGGCATTCACCATCACCAATTTGTCATGCCATAAAAATCATGCAGGAATGCCAAATTGACTGGCCCGATGAACTCGGGATGGCTGGGCAGTGATTCTGGTACCTCTTTCGTTTGGGTTGATTTCAGAATGTCGCTTTTGGTGATGGTACCTCACTGTTAAAACATATTGCAAATGTTGTCTCACTTTTGCAAAGTCACTGTGCATTTGCCACATGGTTAACTGGGCAGTCACCATTACCAATTTGTCATGCTATAAAAATCATGCAGGAATGCCAAATTGACTGAACCGATGAACTTGGGATTACACAATTGGCAGTGATTCTGGTACCTCTCCATCACTCGTTAGGGTTGATTCCAGAATGTCCATTTGGTGATTTTTCTCACTCTTTCAAAGTCACTGTGCATTTGCCATATGGTTTGGCAGTCACCATTACCAATTTGTCATGCTATAAAAATCATGCAGGAATGCCAATTTGGCCCGATTCGGGATCATACTGGTACCTCTCCATCGTTCGTTAGGGTTGAATCGCTTTGGTGATGGTACCTCACTGTTAACACATATTTGTCTCACTTTTGCAAAGTCACTGTGCATTTGCCATATGGTTAACTGGGCAGTCTCCATCACCAATTTGTCATGCCATAAAAAGTCATGCAGGAATGCCAAATTGACCGGCCCGATGACATAGGGATGGCTGGGCAGTGATTTTGGTGTTTGGGTTGATTTCAGAATGTCGCTTTTGGTGATGGTACCTCACTGTTAAAACATATTGCAAATGTTTCTCACTTTTGCAAAGTCACTGAAAATTTGTGCAGGAATGCCAAATGTCGGGATGGCAGTGAGTACCTCTCCATCACTCGTTAGGGTTGATTCCAGAATGTCCATTTGGTGATTTTTCTCACTCTTTCAAAGTCACTGTGCATTTGCCATATGGTTAACTGGGCATTCACCATTACCAATTTGTCATGCTATAAAAATCATGCAGGAATGCCAAATTGACTGGCCCGATGACTCGGGATGGCTGGGCAGTGATACTGGTACCTCTCCATCGCTCATTTGGGTTGATTTCAGAATGTCGCTTTTGGTGATGGTACCTCACTGTTAAAACATATTGCAAATGTTCTTACTTTTGCAAAGTCACTGAAAATTTGTGCAGGAATGCCAATTGACTGTCCATTTGTTTGATTCTGGTTCTCCATCGCTCGTTAGGGTTGATTCCAGAATGTCCATTTGGTGATTTTTCTCACTCTTTCAAAGTCACTGTGCATTTGCCATATGGTTAACTGGGCATTCACCATCACCAATTTGTCATGCCATAAAAATCATGCAGGAATGCCAAATTGACTGGCCCGGACATAGGGATGTCTGGGCAGTGAACTTACCTTTCCATCGCCGTTTGGGTTGATTTCAGAATGTCGCTTTTGGTGATGGTACCTCACCGCTTAAACATATTGCAAATGTTCCTTACTTTTGCAAAGTCACTGAAAATTCGTGCAGGAATGCCAAATTGACTGGAACCGATGAACTCGGGATGGCTGGGCAGTGATTCTGGTACCTCTCCATCGCTCGTTTGGGTTGATTTCAGAATGTCGCTTTTGGTGATGGTACCTCACCGCTTAAACATATTGCAAATGTTACTTTTGCAAAGTCATATTGCAGGAATGCCAAATTTGGCCCGATGAACTCGGGACAGTGATTCTGTACCTCTCCAAAGTCATGTCCATTTGGTAATGTTTTCTCACTCTTTCAAAGTCACTGTGCATTTGCCATATGGTTAACTGGGCATTCACCATCACCAATTTGTCATGCCATAAAAATCATGCAGGAATGCCAAATTGACTGGCCCGATGACATAGGGATGGCTGGGCAGTGATTCTGGTACCTCTCCATCGCTCGTTTGGGTTGATTTCAGAATGTCGCTTTTGGTGATGGTACCTCACTGTTAAAACATATTGCAAATGTTCCTTACTTTTGCAAAGTCACATTCGTGCAGGAATGCCAAATTGACTGGCCCAACTCGGGATGGCTTGATTCTGGTACCTCTCCATTGCTCATTAGGGTTGATTTCAGAATGTCCATTTGGTAATGTTTTCTCACTCTTTCAAAGTCACTGTGCATTTGCCATATGGTTAACTGGGCATTCACCATCACCAATTTGTCATGCCATAAAAATCATGCAGGAATGCCAAATTGACTGGCCCGATGACATAGGGATGGCTGGGCAGTGATTCTGGTACCTCTCCATCGCTCGTTTGGGTTGATTTCAGAATGTCGCTTTTGGTGATGGTACCTCACTGTTAAAACATATTGCAAATGTTCCTTACTTTTGCAAAGTCACTGAAAATGCGTGCAGGAATGCCAAATTGACTGGCCCGATGAACTCGGGATGGCTCGGCAGTGATTCTGGTACCTCTCCATCGCTCATTAGGGTTGATTTCAGAATGTCCATTTGGTAATGTTTTCTCACTCTTTCAAAGTCACTGTGCATTTGCCATATGGTTAACTGGGCATTCACCATCACCAATTTGTCATGCCATAAAAATCATGCAGGAATGCCAAATTGACTGGCCCGATGACATAGGGATGGCTGGGCAGTGATACTGGTACCTCTCCACGTTTGGGTTGATTTCAGAATGTCGCTTTTGGTGATGGTACCTCACCGCTTAAACATATTGCTAATGGACAAGAGTCACCTGCAAGTCACCGTCCATCAGTCAATTTGATATCATTCTGACACCAAACTGATACAAACTGACACCAAACCCACTCTTCCCAACTCATTTAGGAGCCAAGTATAACATACTTCAGAGCTGGCCCAAAATTCACAAGGCCTTCGGTACAAAACATTAAAAAACCATAAAACACATAGTTACTTTCTAGCTGCGGGGCCAGTTCGGACATTATGTGTAGTCCTATGTGAGGCGACCCCGAATCCCGAGTTTCGGCTCGATAGGTCATTTGGTGTCCGAGTAAAAGCCTAATTGGTGCTGAAAATCCACTTTTTTCCATGCCTTGCTACGGGGTCCTTGAATGAGCTATCGGACCGAGATGTTGGGTTCTGTCTCTATGGGCCGAGACGGTCACAATGCACCTAGTCTTGTGTCTCTGGGACATTTCTAAATGTCGCCATTTTCGTAATGGTCAAAATGAATTGAAGTCATTGCAAATGTTCGACGCTGTTTCTCGGTCCGAGAACATTCTAGAGCGCCGTAACTCACCACGCACTATCTACCTGAGGTCTAGAACAGGATTCTAAAGTTTCGGAACTCTAGGTCTGACGGTTCTTTTTTAGCTCGAACAAAGCTAACTATTGGAGGCACTGTCAGTCTCTACACACCCCAATACGTCCCTCCATCCAAGTTGTGTATCTGTGTGATTTATTTTTCCTTTGAATTTTTATGGGAAAATGACTGATTTACAGTTCATGGGGGTTGTCTAATCACACATATGAAGTTTTGGACAGATCTGATTTTTTTAACCCTTCCAAACAGCTCCTGAGACACCAATTATGGCACTTCCGGTTGGCACAGGAAGCTATAAATACACACATGTCTTGACTGACATAGAAACCTACGGAATCCTGAGTTTTAAGTCTTTAAGTTGAGAATTGACTGATCTACACAGGGTTGAATAATGCAGAGGCCTTTTCACCTTTCGAGGTGATGTACATCCAAATACCTTTTGGGTCAATTTAACCACTTCCGGTTGCTCCAGGAAGCTTAGAATCGACACAGGTAGACCTCATAGTGGTCTGATGGAATGTCATAGAAGACAGGTTCATACAGCATTCATAACCCATAAAGACCCCAGGTTGTATTTAGGGAGCAGGCAATGTATTCCTATGGGGAGAGAAGTCACTGCACACTGTTTTTATGTAAACACCTTCTTTTAACTGTGAAAGGTTAATGCCACACAGTCAAGGTTAGGCTTGCACAGATCGGGAGGACCTTAGGAACAGTCCTGTGGTTGAATTGTCTTTCTAAACCTGACGGTTCCGCCGCTGTCACCCAAAATCAAATGACATTGTGGTGCAGGCTTCATTGTGGGCCTATTTTTCTCATGGTCGCTGCGCTCAGACCGAGCGAGCTACGGTCAAGCGGGGCACCTCGTTGGACTCGGCACGGCCTTGGGATTATGTTTATGCCATTGCCTGCTCTCTGTGTCTTTAAACACCACGCTTTGTCACTCCATCCTTGCTGTGTGTGTGTGTGAGAGCTTTTCTTTGACATCTGTTGGGAAAAATGACTGATTTACAGTTCATGGGGTTGTCTAATCACACATATGAAGTTTTGGACAGATCTGATTTTTTAACCCTTCCAAACAGCCCCTGAGACACCAATTATGGCACTTCCGGTTGGCACAGGAAGCTATAAATACACACATGTCTTGACTGACATAGAAACCTACGGAATCCTGAGTTTTAAGTCTTTAAGTTGAGAATTGACTGATCTACACAGGGTTGAATAATGCAGAGGCCTTTTCACCTTTCGAGTTGATGTACATCCAAATACCTTTTGGGTCAATTTAACCACTTCCGGTTGCTCCAGGAAGCTTAGAATCGACACAGGTAGACCTCATAGTGGTCTGATGGAATGTCATAGAAGACAGGTTCATACAGCATTCATAACCCATATAGACCCCAGGTTGTATTTAGGGGAGCAGGCAATGTATTCCTATGGGGAGAGAAGTCAATGCACACTGTTTTTTTGTAAACACCTTCTTTTAACTGTGAAAGGTTAATGCCACACAGTCAAGGTTAGACTTGCACAGATCGGGAGGACCTTAGGAACAGTCCTGTGTTTGAATTGTCCTTCTAAACCTAACGGTTCCGCCGCTGTCACCCAAAATCCAATGACATTGTGGTGCAGGCATCATTGTGGGCCTATTTTTCTCATGGTCACTGCGCTCAGACCGAGCGAGCTACGGTCAAGCGGGGCACCTCGTTGGACTCGGCACGCCTTGGGATTATGTTTATGCCATTGCCTGCTCTCTGTGTCTTTAAACACCACGCTTTGTCACTCCATCCTTGCTGTGTGTGTGTGTGAGAGCTTTTCTTTGACATCTGTTGGGAAAAATGACTGATTTACAGTTCATGGGGGTTGTCTAATCACACATATGAAGTTTTGGACAGATCTGATTTTTTTAACCCTTCCAAACAGCCCCTGAGACACCAATTATGGCACTTCCGGTTGGCACAGGAAGCTATAAATAAACTCATATCCTCATTGGGGTATGTCTTTACAGAATCCTGAGTTTTAAGTCTTTACGTTAAGAACTGAGTTATTTACGGAGGGTTTAGTGAGTGTGTGTTATTTCAGAAAATCATAGAAAATCACAGAAATGTCGCAGAGCTCCGCAGCACATTTTAAAAATATTCGTATGAACACCCTGCAACTGGATCTGTAACCGTTGAAAAAAAAAACACCTATATCTGAACATCACTATCTGGTCATCGTACGATTTCTCTTAAATGACGATAGATAAATGGCCGATTTTTTTTTTATTGACACCGGAGGCTCCTTGACTTTGACGTGAAGTGAAAAAATCTTTCTCTATTTTCATTTTGGACCTTTAATCCCAGGGGTCCTGTGTGTCTCAGTCGGTAGAGCATGGCGCTTGCAATGCCAAGCGTCGTGGGTTCGATTCCCGCTGGGACCACCCATATGTAAAAGTAGTGGCCCCAGCCGACTTGTAAGTCGCTTTGGACAAAAGCGTCTGCTAAATGGGATATATTATTATTGATATATTTAGAAATATGGCCATAACTCAAAAACCGTTGAGGCCTAGACGCCATCTTGTTCGGGGCCATCTTCCCATAATGCCAAACCTACGCTCACCAAGTTTCGGCTTCGAAATATTTTCAGTTTTCGAGATATGGCACGTCGTGATTCGGGATGTTTTGTCCAATAGCAATATGATTGCTTATGCCCTCTTGTGGGATATTCCGGCATAGCGCAAAAATGGGCCAAAATTTGTTTATTTTATTAAACGAAAACCGAATGTCCGACAAAGTTCATTTGATGACTTCCCGGTAGGTCTGGCCCTGCCGCTCGGCCCGACGTCGTCCCCGAATTTTTAAAATGTTTTCGGACGTCTAGTAAGGGACCGTACAGTTCCAATAGGGACTTTCTCACTAACCATACGGTGATTGTCAAAATGTTCCCTTAGTGTATGTAGGTATGCACGGCAGGACCAAATCAGAAAGATAGATAGGAGTAAGTCCATGTAATGCTTTGTAGGTTAGCAGTAAAACCTTGAAATCAGCACTAGTCTTAACAGGAAGCCAGTGTAGAGAGGCTAGCACTGGAGTAATATGATCCAATTCTTTGGTTCTAGTCAGGATTCTAGCAGCCGTATTTAGCACTAACTGAAGTTTATTTAGTGCTTTATCCGGGTAGCCGGAAAGTAGAGCATTGCAGTAGTCTATCTAGAAGTGGCACAAACATTTTTCTGCGTCATTTTTGGATAGAAAGTTTCTGATTTTTGCAATGTTATGTTATGAAAAAAGCTGTCCTTGAAACAGTCTTGATACGTTCGTCAATAGATAGATCAGGGTCCAGATTTACGCCGAGGCGCTTCACAGTTTTTTTCGAGACAACCACCATCAAGATTAATTGTCAGATCCAACAGAAGATCTCTTTGTTTCTTGAGACTTAGAATTAGCATTTCTGAGTTAAAAAGTAAAACCTGTGCCGCCATCCACTTCCTTATGTCTGAAACACAGGCTTCCAGGGAGGGCAAATTTGGGGCTTCACCATGTTTCATCGAAATGTATAGCTGTGTATCATCCGCATAGCAGTGAAAATTAACCAAGATGTAAAATAAATAGTGAAAACAATAGAGTTGATTTGTCAGAGGACAAACCATCCACAGAGAAAAACTGATATCTTTCTGACAGATAAGATCTAAACCAGGCCAGAACTTGTCCATGTAGACTAATTTGGGTTTCAAATCTCTACAAAAGAATGCTGTGATTGATGGTATCAAAAGCAGCACTAAGGTCTAGGAGCACGAGGACAGATGCAGAGCCTTGGTCTGACGCCATTAAAAGGTAATTGACCACCTTCACTAGTGCAGTCTCAGTGCTATGATGCAGTCTGGAAGCAGCTCTTTCAGTAGTTTAGTTGGAATTAGGTCCAGTATGCAGCTTGAAGGTTTAGAGGCCATTGCTATTTTCATCAATGTGTTAAGAGATTAAAAAACTTGAGTGTCTCCCTTGATCCTAGGTCAGTGTTGCGCAGACTCAGGACAACTGAGCTTTGGAGAAATACGCATATTTAAAGAAATGTCCGTAATTTGTTTTCTAATGATCATGATCTTTTCATCAAAGAAGTTCATGAATTTATCACTTCTGATGAAAAATCCATCCTCTCTTGGGGAATGCTGCTTTTTAGTTAGCTTTGCGACAGTATCAAAAAAAAATTGGGGGATTGTTCTTACTTTCCTCTAATAAGTTGGAAAAATAGGATGATTGATTGAGTGAGGGATCTTCGATACTGCACGGTACTAGCTTTCCATTCCAAGCTAATCAGAAGACTTCCAGTTTGGTGTAGTGCCACTTACGTTCAAATTTTCT
The DNA here is from genome assembly GCF_036934945.1 of Oncorhynchus masou masou. Taxonomy (NCBI): domain Eukaryota; kingdom Metazoa; phylum Chordata; class Actinopteri; order Salmoniformes; family Salmonidae; genus Oncorhynchus; species Oncorhynchus masou. Next base: position 83,263,015 of record NC_088220.1, on the reverse strand, counting down.
GGAAGCTTGCTTCAGGACACGGTTATTTTCTGTATACCAGGGAGATAGTTTATAATGACAAATATTTGTAGTTTTTAGGAGTGCGACTGAATCTAGGTATTATGTAAGGTTAAAATAAGTCCCTCAGTTACGTAAGTGGTTAACAGATTGTTGTACTCTGACGTCCTTGGGTAGGTGGAGGGAGTCTGGAAAGGCATCAAGGAATCTTTGGTTTGTTCAAGAATTTGTAGCACTACTTTTGATGATCCTTGATTGGGGTCTGAGCAAATTATTTGTTGCGATTGCAAATGTAATAAAATGGTGGTCCGAAAGTCCAGGATTATGAGGAAAAACATTAAGATCCCCAAAATGTATTCCACGAGACAAAAACTAGGTCCAGAGTATGACTGTGGCAGTGAGTCGGCCCGGAGACATGTTGGACAAAACCCACTGAGTCGATGATGGCTCCGAAAGCCTTTTGGAGTGTGTCTGTGGACTTTTCCATGTGAATATTAAAGTCACCAAAAAAAAGAATATCATCTGCCATGACCGCAAGGTCTGATAGGAAGGAACTCAGAGAGGAATGCTGTATCCGGCTCAAGAGGCATGCAAACAGTGGCTATAAAAAGTGAATTAAACTCAGCAAAAAAAGAAACGTCTTCTCACTGTCAACTGCGTTTATTTTCAGAAAACTTAGCATGTGTAAATATTTGAATGAACATAACACAATTCAACAACTGAGAGATAAACTGAACAAGTTCCACAGACATGTGACTAACAGAAATTGAATAATGTGTCCCTGAACAAAGGGGATGGGGTCAAAATCAAATGTAACAGTCAGTATCTGGTATGGCCACCAGCTAAATTAAGTTCTACAGTGCATCTCCTCCTCATGGACTGCACTAGATTTGCCAGTCCTTGTTGTGAGATGTTATTCCACTCTTCCACCAAGGCACCTGCAAGTTCCCGGATATTTCTTGGGGGATTGGCCATAGTCCACACCCTCTGATCCAACAGGTCCCAGACGTGGTCAATGGGATTGAGATCTGGGCTTAGCAGCTTTGAGATTGCCTGCAATGACAACAAGCTCAGTCCGATGATGCTGTGACACACTGCCCCAGACCATGACAGAGTACAGGCCTCTGTGCAACACTCACTCCTTCGACATTAAACGCAGAACCAACCATCACCCGTGGTGAGACAAAACCGCGACTCGTCAGTGAAGAGCACTTTTTGCCAGTCCTGTTTGGTCCAGCGACAGTGGGTTTGTGCCCATAGGCGACATTGTTGCCGGTGATGTCTGGTGAGGACATGCCTTACAACAAGCCTACAAGCCCTCAGTCCAGCTTCTCTCAGCCTAGTGCGTACAGTCTGAGCACAGATGGAGGGATTGTGCATTCCTGGTATAACTGGTGTAACTTGGGCAGTTGTTGTTGCCACCAGTCCCGCAGGTGTGATGTTCGGATGTACCGATCCTGTGCAGTTGTTGTTACACGTAGTCTACAACTGTGAGGACAATCAGCTGTCCGTCATGTCTCACAGTACGGACATTGCAATTTATTGCCCTGGCCACATCTGCAGTCCTCATGCCTCCTTGCAGCATGCCCAAGGCACATTCACGCAGATGAGCAGAGACCCTGGCCACATCTGCAGTCCTCATGCCTCCTTGCAGCATGCCCAAGGCACGTTCACGCAGATGAGCAGAGACACTGGGCATCTTTCTTTTGCTGTTTTTCAGAGTCAGTAGAAAGGCCTCTTTAGTGTCCTAAGTTTTCATAACTGTGACATTTATTGCCTGCCATCTGCAAGCTGTTAGTGTCTTAACGACCGTTCCACAGGTACATGTTTATTAACTATGTATGGTTCATTGAACAAGCATGGGAAACAATGTTAAAGCCTTTACAATGAAGGTCTGTGAAGTTATTTGGTATTTTTTCAAATTATCTTTGAAGTACAGGGTCCTGAAAAATGGACGTTTCTTTTTTGCTGAGCTAACTAGGCTGCATAGATTTTATGACTATTTCATCTACAGTCTAGTCCTCTTGGCACGCTGGCTCTAAACAGTATTTCATCTACAGTCTAGTCCCCTTGGCACTCTGGCACTACACAGTATTTCATCTACAGTCTAGTCCCCTTGGCACTCTGGCTCTAAACAGTATTTCATCTACAGTCTAGTCCCCTTGGCACTCTGGCACTACACAGTATTTAATCTACAGTCTAGTCCCCTTGGCACGCTGGCTCTAAACAGTATTTCATCTACAGTCTAGTCCCATTGGCACTCTGGCTCTAAACAGTATTTCATCTACAGTCTAGTCCCCTTGGCACGCTGGCTCTAAACAGTATTTCATCTACAGTCTAGTCCCCTTGGCACTCTGGCACTACACAGTATTTCATCTACAGTCTAGTCCCCTTGGCACTCTGGCACTAAACAGTAATTCATCTACAGCCTAGTCCCCTTGGCACGCTGGCAATACACAGTGTTTCATCTACAGTCTAGTCCCCTTGGCAAGCTGGCACTACACAGTATTTCATCTACAGTCTAGTCCCCTTGGCACTCTGGCACTACACAGTATTTCATCTACAGTCTAGTCCCCTTGGCACGCTGGCACTACACAGTGTTTCATCTACAGTCTAGTCCCCTTGGCACTCTGGCTCTAAACAGTATTTTATCTACAGTCCCCTTGGCACGCTGGCTCTACACAGTATTTCACCTACAGTCTAGTCCCCTTGGCACTCTGGCTCTACACAGTATTTCATCTGCAGTCTAGTCCCCTTTGCACTCTGGCTCTAAACAGTATTTCATCTACAGTCTAGTCCCCTTGGCACTCTGGCACTACACAGTATTTCATCTACAGTCTAGTCCCCTTGGCACTCTGGCACTACACAGTATTTCATCTACAGTCTAGTCCCCTTGGCACTCTGGCTCTAAACAGTATTTCATCTACAGTCTAGTCCCCTTGGCACTCTGGCACTACACAGTATTTCATCTACAGTCTAGTCCTCTTGGCACGCTGGCACTACACAGTATTTCATCTACAGTCTAGTCCCCTTGGCACTCTGGCACTACACAGTATTTCATCTACAGTCTAGTCCCCTTGGCACTCTGGCTCTAAACAGTATTTCATCTAAAGTCTAGTCCCCTTGGCACTCTGGCTCTAAACAGTATTTCATCTACAGTCTAGTCCCCTTGGCACTCTGGCTCTAAACAGTATTTCATCTAAAGTCTAGTCCCCTTGGCACTCTGGCTCTAAACAGTATTTCATCTACAGTCTAGTCCCCTTGGCACTCTGGCTCTAAACAGTATTTCATCTACAGTCTAGTCCCCTTGGCACTCTGGCTCTAAACAGTATTTCATCTACAGTCTAGTCCCCTTGGCACGCTGGCTCTACACAGTATTTCATCTACAGTCTAGTCCCCTTGGCACTCTGGCACTACACAGTATTTCATCTACAGTCTAGTCCCCTTGGCACTCTGGCTCTACACAGTATTTCATCTACAGTCTAGTCCCCTTGGCACTCTGGCACTACACAGTATTTCATCTACAGTCTAGTCCCCTTGGCACGCTGGCTCTAAACAGTATTTCATCTACAGTCTAGTCCCCTTGGCACTCTGGCTCTAAACAGTATTTCATCTACAGTCTAGTCCCCTTGGCACGCTGGCAGTACACAGTGTTTCATCTACAGTCTAGTCCCCTTGGCACGCTGGCACTACACAGTGTTTCATCTACAGTCTAGTCCCCTTGGCACTCTGGCTCTAAACAGTATTTCATCTACAGTCTAGTCCCCTTGGCACTGTGGCACTACACAGTATTTCATCTTCAGACTAGTCCCCTTGGCACTCTGGCTCTAAACAGTATTTATTCTACAGTCTAGTCCCCTTGGCACTCTGGCACTACACAGTATTTCATCTACAGTCTAGTCCCCTTGGCACTCTGGCTCTAAACAGTATTTCATCTACAGTCTAGTCCCCTTGGCACTCTGGCTCTACACAGTATTTCATCTAAAGTCTAGTCCCCTTGGCACGCTGGCTCTAAACAGTATTTCATCTACAGTCTAGTCCCCTTGGCACTCTGGCTCTAAACAGTATTTCATCTACAGTCTAGTCCCCTTGGCACTCTGGCACTACACAGTATTACATCTACAGTCTAGTCCCCTTGGCACTCTGGCACTACACAGTATTTCATCTACAGTCTAGTCCCCTTGGCACTCTGGCTCTACACAGTATTTCATCTACAGTCTAGTCCCCTTGGCACTCTGGCTCTACACAGTATTTCATCTACAGTCTAGTCCCCTTGGCACTCTGGCACTACACAGTATTTCATCTACAGTCTAGTCCCCTTGGCACGCTGGCACTACACAGTGTTTCATCTACAGTCTAGTCCCCTTGGCACTCTGGCTCTAAACAGTATTTTATCTACAGTCCCCTTGGCACGCTGGCTCTACACAGTATTTCACCTACAGTCTAGTCCCCTTGGCACTCTGGCTCTACACAGTATTTCATCTGCAGTCTAGTCCCCTTTGCACTCTGGCTCTAAACAGTATTTCATCTACAGTCTAGTCCCCTTGGCACTCTGGCACTACACAGTATTTCATCTACAGTCTAGTCCCCTTGGCACTCTGGCACTACACAGTATTTCATCTACAGTCTAGTCCCCTTGGCACTCTGGCTCTAAACAGTATTTCATCTACAGTCTAGTCCCCTTGGCACTCTGGCTCTAAACAGTATTTCATCTACAGTCTAGTCCCCTTGGCACTCTGGCTCTACACAGTATTTCATCTAAAGTCTAGTCCCCTTGGCACGCTGGCTCTAAACAGTATTTCATCTACAGTCTAGTCCCCTTGGCACTCTGGCACTACACAGTATTTCATCTACAGTCTAGTCCCCTTGGCACTCTGGCTCTAAACAGTATTTCATCTACAGTCTAGTCCCCTTGGCACTCTGGCACTACACAGTATTACATCTACAGTCTAGTCCCCTTGGCACTCTGGCACTACACAGTATTTCATCTACAGTCTAGTCCCCTTGGCACTCTGGCTCTACACAGTATTTCATCTACAGTCTAGTCCCCTTGGCACTCTGGCACTACACAGTATTTCATCTACAGTCTAGTCCCCTTGGCACGCTGGCACTACACAGTGTTTCATCTACAGTAGTTTGGCACTCTGGCTCTAAACAGTATTTTATCTACAGTCCCCTTGGCACGCTGGCTCTACACAGTATTTCACCTACAGTCTAGTCCCCTTGGCACTCTGGCTCTACACAGTATTTCATCTGCAGTCTAGTCCCCTTTGCACTCTGGCTCTAAACAGTATTTCATCTACAGTCTAGTCCCCTTGGCACTGGCACTGGCACTACACAGTATTTCATCTACAGTCTAGTCCCCTTGGCCTGGCAGTACACAGTGTTTCATCTAAAGTCCCCTTGGCACGCTGGTACACAGTGTTTCATCTACAGTCTAGTCCCCTTGGCACGCTGGCTCTACACAGTATTTCATCTACAGTCTAGTCCCCTTGGCACTCTGGCACTACACAGTATTTCATCTACAGTCTAGTCCCCTTGGCACTCTGGCTCTAAACAGTATTTCATCTACAGTCTAGTCCCCTTGGCACTCTGGCACTACACAGTATTTCATCTACAGTCTAGTCCCCTTGGCACTCTGGCTCTAAACAGTATTTCATCTACAGTCTAGTCCCCTTGGCACTCTGGCACTACACAGTATTTCATCTACAGTCTAGTCCCCTTGGCACGCTGGCACTACACAGTATTTCATCTACAGTCTAGTCCCCTTGGCACTCTGGCTCTAAACAGTATTTCATCTACAGTCTAGTCCCCTTGGCACGCTGGCTCTACACAGTATTTCATCTACAGTCTAGTCCCCTTGGCACGCTGGCACTACACAGTGTTTCATCTACAGTCTAGTCCCCTTGGCACTCTGGCTCTAAACAGTATTTTATCTACAGTCCCCTTGGCACGCTGGCTCTACACAGTATTTCACCTACAGTCTAGTCCACTTGGCACTCTGGCTCTACACAGTATTTCATCTACAGTCTAGTCCCCTTGGCACTCTGGCACTACACAGTATTTCATCTACAGTCTAGTCCCCTTGGCACTCTGGCACTACACAGTATTTCATCTACAGTCTAGTCCCCTTGGCACTCTGGCTCTAAACAGTATTTCATCTACAGTCTAGTCCCCTTGGCACTCTGGCTCTAAACAGTATTTCATCTACAGTCTAGTCCCCTTGGCACTCTGGCTCTACACAGTATTTCATCTACAGTCTAGTCCCCTTGGCACTCTGGCACTAAACAGTATTTCATCTACAGTCTAGTCTAGTCCCCTTGGCACTCTGGCACTACACAGTATTTCATCTACAGTCTAGTCCCCTTGGCACTCTGGCTCTAAACAGTATTTCATCTACAGTCTAGTCCCCTTGGCACTCTGGCTCTAAACAGTATTTCATCTACAGTCTAGTCCCCTTGGCACTCTGGCAGTCTAGTCCCCTTGGCACTCTGGCACTAAACAGTATTTCATCTACAGTCTACACAGTATTTCATCTACAGTCTAGTCCCCTTGGCACTCTGGCACTACACAGTATTTCATCTACAGTCTAGTCCCCTTGGCACTCTGGCTCTACACAGTATTTCATCTACAGTCTAGTCCCCTTGGCACTCTGGCACTACACAGTATTTCATCTACAGTCTAGTCCCCTTGGCACTCTGGCACTACACAGTATTTCATCTACAGTCTAGTCCCCTTGGCACTCTGGCACTACACAGTATTTCATCTACAGTCTAGTCCCCTTGGCACTCTGGCACTACACAGTATTTCATCTACAGTCTAGTCCCCTTGGCACTCTGGCTCTAACACAGTATTTCATCTACAGTCTAGTCCCCTTGGCACTCTGGCTCTAAACAGTATTTCATCTACAGTCTAGTCCCCTTTGGCTCTACACAGTATTTCATCTACAGTCTAGTCCCCTTGGCACTACACAGTATTTCATCTACAGTCTAGTCCCCTTGGCACTCTGGCTCTACACAGTATTTCATCTACAGTCTAGTCCCCTTGGCACTCTGGCAGTCCCCTACACAGTATTTCATCTACAGTCTAGTCCCCTTGGCACTCTGGCACTACACAGTATTTCATCTACAGTCTAGTCCCCTTGGCACTCTGGCTCTAAACAGTATTTCATCTACAGTCTAGTCCCCTTGGCACTCTGGCACTACACAGTATTTCATCTACAGTCTAGTCCCCTTGGCACTCTGGCTCTAAACAGTATTTCATCTACAGTCTAGTCCCCTTGGCACTCTGGCTCTAACGCTGGCTCTAAACAGTATTTCATCTACAGTCTAGTCCCCTTGGCACTCTGGCTCTAAACAGTATTTCATCTAAACAGTCTAGTCCCCTTGGCACTCTGGCACTACACAGTATTTCATCTACAGTCTAGTCCCCTTGGCACTCTGGCTCTAAACAGTCTAGTCCCCTTGGCACTCTGGCACTAAACAGTATTTCATCTAAACAGTATTTCATCTAGTCCCCTTGGCACTCTGGCTCTAAACAGTATTTCATCTACAGTCTAGTCCCCTTGGCACTTGGGCAGTCTCCCCTGGCACTACACAGTATTTCATCTACAGTCTAGTCCCCTTGGCACTCTGGCTCTAAACAGTATTTCATCTACAGTCTAGTCCCCTTGGCACTCTGGCTAAACAGTATTACACAGTATTTCATCTACAGTCTACAGTCCCCTTGGCACTCTGCACTACACAGCATCTACAGTCTACACGCTGGTACACAGTATTTCATCTACAGTCTAGTCCCCTTGGCACTCTGGCTCTACACAGTATTTCATCTAAAGTCCCCTTGGCACGCTGGCTCTACACAGTGTTTCATCTACAGTCTAGTCCCCTTGGCACTCTGGCACTACACAGTATTTCACCTACAGTCTAGTCCCCTTGGCACGCTGGTACTACACAGTATTTCTGCTACAGTCTAGTCCCCTTGGCACTCTGGCACTACACAGTATTTCATCTACAGTCTAGTCCCCTTGGCACTCTGGCACTACACAGTATTTCATCTACAGTCTAGTCCCCTTGGCAATCTGGCACTACACAGTATTTCATCTACAGTCTAGTCCCCTTGGCACTCTGGCTCTAAACAGTATTTCATCTACAGTCTAGTCCCCTTGGCACTCTGGCACTACACAGTATTTCATCTACAGTCTAGTCCCCTTGGCACGCTGGCACTACACAGTGTTTCATCTACAGTCTAGTCCCCTTGGCACTCTGGCTCTACACAGTATTTCATCTACAGTCTAGTCCCCTTGGCACTCTGGCACTACACAGTATTTCATCTACAGTCTAGTCCCCTTGGCACTCTGGCTCTACACAGTATTTCATCTACAGTCTAGTCCCCTTGGCACTCTGGCACTACACAGTATTTCATCTACAGTCTAGTCCCCTTGGCACTCTGGCACTACACAGTATTTCATCTACAGTCTAGTCCCCTTGGCACTCTGGCTCTAAACAGTATTTCATCTACAGTCTAGTCCCCTTGGCACTCTGGCACTACACAGTATTTCATCTACAGTCTAGTCCCCTTGACACTCTGGCTCTAAACAGTATTTCATCTACAGTCTAGTCCCCTTGGCACTCTGGCACTACACAGTATTTCATCTACACAGTCTACTCTGGTCCCCTACAGTCGCACGCTGGCTCTAAACAGTATTTCATCTACAGTCTAGTCCCCTTGGCACTCTGGCACTACACAGTATTTCATCTTCAGACTAGTCCCCTTGGCACTCTGGCTCTAAACAGTATTTATTCTACAGTCTAGTCCCCTTGGCACTCTGGCACTACACAGTATTTCATCTACAGTCTAGTCCCCTTGGCACGCTGGCTCTAAACAGTATTTCATCTAAAGTCTAGTCCCCTTGGCACTCTGGCACTACACAGTATTTCATCTACAGTCTAGTCCCCTTGGCACTCTGGCTCTAAACAGTATTTCATCTACAGTCTAGTCCCCTTGGCACTCTGGCACTACACAGTATTTATTCTACAGTCTAGTCCCCTTGGCACTCTGGCACTACACAGTATTTCATCTAAAGTCTAGTCCCCTTGGCACTCTGGCACTACACAGTATTTCATCTACAGTCTAGTCCCCTTGGCACTCTGGCTCTAAACAGTATTTCATCTACAGTCTAGTCCCCTTGGCACTCTGGCTCTAAACAGTATTTCATCTACAGTCTAGTCCCCTTGGCACTCTGGCTCTACACAGTATTTCATCTAAAGTCTAGTCCCCTTGGCACGCTGGCTCTAAACAGTATTTCATCTACAGTCTAGTCCCCTTGGCACTCTGGCTCTAAACAGTATTTCATCTACAGTCTAGTCCCCTTGGCACTCTGGCACTACACAGTATTACATCTACAGTCTAGTCCCCTTGGCACTCTGGCACTACACAGTATTTCATCTACAGTCTAGTCCCCTTGGCACTCTGGCTCTAAACAGTATTTCATCTACAGTCTCGTCCCCTTGGCACTCTGGCACTACACAGTATTTCATCTACAGTCTAGTCCCCTTGGCACGCTGGCACTACACAGTGTTTCATCTACAGTCTAGTCCCCTTGGCACTCTGGCTCTACACAGTATTTCATCTACAGTCTAGTCCCCTTGGCACTCTGGCACTACACAGTATTTCATCTACAGTCTAGTCCCCTTGGCACGCTGGTACTACACAGTATTTCTGCTACAGTCTAGTCCCCTTGGCACTCTGGCACTACACAGTATTTCATCTACAGTCTAGTCCCCTTGGCACTCTGGCACTACACAGTATTTCATCTACAGTCTAGTCCCCTTGGCAATCTGGCACTACACAGTATTTCATCTACAAGGTGGGCTTTATTGGTGTCACACTTTTTCTCCATCCAAAGACTTGAAAATGGCTATCTAACAATAATCAACAACCGACTTGAAGATTTTTAAAAATGTTTATAGGAAAATATTATACAATCCAGTTGTGCAAAGCTTTTAGAGTCTTAAAATCGCTTCCAAAGGTGATTCTTAATGTTTTTGTCACGACTCCAACCGAAGGTGGCTCCCCTTCCTGTTCGGGTGGCGCTCAGCGGTCGTCGTCGCCGGCCTACTAGCTGCCACTGATTCTTGTCTCCCCCTCCTTATGTGTTTATTGATTACACCTGTTTTGAGTTGGTTGTATTAGTTTGGCTTTATTAGTCAGCCGGCCCGCCCATTTCTTTGTGCGGGATTGATCATTGTAACCCTGGTGTTTGCTACTGTTTTCGTTCCCTGTGTCTGGGACATTTTGTTTGAGCACCCAAAAGGTGGCCGTGGTTCACCGTGTGTGCATTAAAGGAGCACTATATTGAACTCTCTGCTTTCCTGCGCCTGACTTCACCCTCACGACACACTTACAGTTTTGTGTATATTGTACATTACATGAGACGTACTATACATTTTATTAAAAAACAAAGTGTATAAAGTACCTTCAGAATGTATTCACTCAGGGGTGATTTCTGTATTTCAATTTCTATAAATTTGCTAAAATGTCTAAAAACAGGTTTTTACTTTTTCATTGTGGGTAGATTTGTGTGTAGATGGGTGATAAAAAATATGTATTCATTCAGTTTGTAACAAAAAACTCAACGTGGAATAAGTCAAGTATTATGAATACTTTCTGAAGGCACTGTATTATTTTGTGTTAAATAACACACACTCATTCAACCCTCTGTAAATAAGTCAGTTCTTAACCTAAAGACTTAAAACTCAATATTATATAAGAGCCTACAACAAGGAGGATATGTTTTCACTTTCAGCGTCCTGAGTAAACCGGAAGTGTCTTAAAATGGTGTCATTTTAAAATGGTGCACTTAAAATGGTGCTGTTACGAAGGGTGAAAAAGGTCTGATCTTAGGGCCTCCCGGGTGGCACAGTGGTTACGGGAGCTGTACTGCAGCGCCAGCTGCGCCACTAGAGACTCTGGGTTCACGCCCAGGCTCTGTCGTAACTGGCTGCGACCGGGAGGTCTGTGGGGTGACGCACAATTGGTCTAGCATCGTCCGGGTTAGGGAGGGTTTGGCCGGTAGGGAAATCCTTGTCTCATCGCGCACCAGCGACTCCTGTGGCAGGCCAGGCGCAGTGCACGCTAACCAAGGTTGCCAGGTGCACGGTGTTTCCTCCGACACATTGGTGCGGTTTGCTTCCGGGTTGGATGGCACTGTGTTAAGAAGCAGTGCGGCTTGGTTGGGTTTTCTGTATTGGAGGACGCATGACTTTCAACCTTCGTCTCTCCCAAGCCTGTACAGGAGTTGTAGTGATGAGACAAGATAGTACCTACCAAACAATTGGAGAAAACTTGGAGACACTCGCACAAAAAAAAGAAAAACAAAAGGTCTGATCTTTTCAAAATGTGTTATTGGCAACCCTCATGAACTGTAAATCAGTAAGTTCTGCCAACAGATGTCAAAGAAAAGCTCTCACACACACACAGCAAGGATGGAGTGACAAAGTGCGGTGCTTAAAGACACCTGCAAGGGCCTGCAATTACCATAATCTCAAGACTGTGCCGAGTTCAACGAGATGCCCCACTAGACCGTAGCTTGCTCGGTCTGAGCTCATAATGAAGCCTGGCCCTAAATTGCAGGTGCTTTTGGGTGACAGTGGGAGAACAGTTAGGGTGAGAAGCACAATGAGACCTCAGGAACATTCCTGAGGTCCTCCCGATCTGTGCAAGCCTAACCTTAACCATGTGGCATTAACCCGTAACAGTTAAAAGAAGGTGTTTACTTCAAACAGTTTTCAATGACTTCTCTCCCCATAGGAATACATTGCCTGCACCTCTAAATTCAACCTGAAGCCTATGTGGGTTATGAATGTCTTATGAACCTGTCTTCCATGACAGTCCATCAAAAAAACACTCAGAGCCTGCAATGGCATTACCACAATCTCAGGGCGGTGCTGAGTTCAACGAGATGCCCTGCTTGACCGTAGCTCATTCGGTCTAAGCGCAGCGACCATGAGCAAAAGTAGGCCAAATATGACGCCTGGCCCTAAATTTAATTTGCTTTGGGTGACAGTTAGAGATCCGTTAGGGTGAGAAGCACAATGAGACCTCAGGTACGTCCCTGAGGTCCTCCCAATCTGTGCAAGCCTAACTTTGACCATGTGGCAATAACCCTTTTCAGTTAAAAGAAGGTGTTTACATCAAACAGTTTCAATGACTTCTCTCCCCATAGGAATACATTGACTGCACCCCTAAATTCAACCTGAAGCCTATGTGGGTTATGAATGTCTTATGAACCTGTGTTCGATGACAGTCCATCAGGCCACTCTGAGGTCTACCTGTGTTTATTTTAAGCTTCCTGGAGCAACTGGAAGTGGTTAAAATCACCTTAAAAGTGTGCTTCCATACTCAACCTGATGTTTGATAGAAATAGTGCATTCAACCCTGTGTAAATCAGTCAGTTCTTAACGTAAGACTTAAAACTCAGGATTCTGTAAAAGCATACCCCATGTGTTTACTTATAGCTTCCTGTGCCCACCGGAAGTGCCATAAATGGTGTCATAGGGGCTGTTTTGAAGGTTTAAAAAAGTCAGATCTTTCCAAAACTTCATATGTGTGATTAGGCAATCCTCATGAACTGTAAATCTCTGGGTTACCAGAGAGAAGTGGCTTCTTTACTGCCCTCCTTGACCCTTGGCCATCCTCCAAAAGTCCTCGCCTCACTGTGCATGGAGATGCACTCACACCTGCTTGCTGCCATTCCTGAGCAAGCTCAGTACTGGTGGTGCAACAATCCCGCAGCTGAATCAACTTTAGGAGACGGTCCTGGCGCTTGCTGGACTGTCTTGGGCGCCCTGAAGCCTTTTTCACAACAATTGAACTACTCTCCTTGAAGTACTTGATGATCCGAAAAAATTGTTGATTTCTGTGCAATCAAACTGGCAGCAATATCCTTGCCTGTGAAGCCCTTTTTGTGCAAAGCCATGATTACGGCACGTGCTTTCCTGCAGGTAACCATGGTTGACAGAGGAAGAACAAAGATTCCAAGCACCACCCTCCTTTTGAAGCTTCCAGTCTGTTATTCAAACTTAATCAGCATGACAGAGTGATCTCTAGCCTTGTACTCGTCAACACGCACACGTGTGTTAACTAGAGAAACACTGACATGATGTCAGCTGGTCCTTTTGTAGCAGGGCTGAAATGCAGTGGAAATGTTTTTTGGGATTCAGTTCTTTTTCATGGCAAGGAGGGATTCATCTGATCACTCTTCATAAGATTCTGGAGAATATTCAAAGTGCAGCAGACTTTGTGAAAATTAATATTTGTGTCATTCTCAAAACTTTTGGCCATGACTGTATAGTATGGGGACAGTTTAGTGCCAAATATAAGGATGAAACCCACACATGTTAAAATAAAAAATGTATTAATACATTCTGATATTTCTTATGTCTCTGAGATAAAGGAAAGACACTTGAGAACAAGCTTCCTGTAGAGCCAGCGTGCCAAGAGGACAAGACTGTAGTGGAAATATAAGAGAGCCGGATGGTTATTGTGTGTTTACTGTATGTTTACGTCTATCTAAACCATTACAGTCAACGTAGGGCTGATGCTGCTGCATTTTCCCTCTATAGCTGAAAGAAGCAGGACCTGACTGGGTGAGCCTCTAACCCCTCCCTCCCTAGGATGGCCATACCCACAGTGTGGCCCTTAGAGGAATCCCCACACAGGTTCGGTGGGTATTTAAATGAGATTAGAGAGGCAACCTAACCTATGTGGGTCTGTGTGGCACTGGTGTACTCCGTACCTTCTACACATCAGGGGAATGAGGCTCTCTCCGGCTCCTGCTCTCGATCCAAGTCTTGCTGGTAGTCTGGTTCTACTACATCTAACTGTGGTGGCTGGTGGGCTTGCCTTGCTCTCGTCTGCCACTGTCTCTGCTTCTGCCTCTGGGATGGAGTCTGTCAGGTGCAGGCTCCAAGGCACCCCTCGTCCTCCGGTGTTCTCCCAGGACGGGGACTTTGTCATCGGGGGTGTTTTCTCCATGCACTACTACATGCACACTGTGGAACACAGCTACACCAGCCTGCCTGAGCCCCTGCAGTGCACAGGGAGGTCAGTGAGCGCAAGAGGGAACAGGGGACAGAACTGTGGCTGTGTGGGGAGACAGATAAATTGTGTTTTAAATACAGAAGAACAGTGTTTTGAAGACAGATAAACTGTGTGTTTACAAACAGATAAACAATATTTTAAAGACAGATTAACAGTGTTTTAAAGACATATGAAAAGCATTTAAAGACCAATAAAAAGTGTTTTTAAGAAAAAATAAAAGTCCATTTGTATCTGAGAGAGTAGATAAAGCCTACTGTTACAAATGGTCACATTTTCAAAATGCAGGCAATACTACAATGTCCTCAACTACTGATAACAAAAGTGTAAGCCTATAGACAGTAAAATATGGCTAGATATTAAGATGTTTGCCCGCGTATAACCATATATTCCATAGGCTAATTTACCATTTAGTCAAGTGGTGTTCACTCACCTATCTTCTATTTACAGTTTGGATTCCCGTGAGTTGCGCTTCTCGCGCGCCATGGTCTTCGCAGTTGAGGAGATAAACAACAGTTCAGACCTTCTACCAGGTGTCACCCTTGGTTATCAAGTGCACGACTCCTGCTCCTCGGTCCCTATGGCCGTGAAAGTGGCATTCCAACTGGCTAATGGCCTGGACCCCATGTTTGATACCGGAGAACAGTGCTCGGGGTCGGCTACGGTGACAGCTATCGTGGGCGAGTCTGGCTCCACGCCAACCATCAGCATGTTGCGCGTCATCGGCCCTTTCGGGATTCCTCAGGTAAACTACTGTGGAAAGAAATCTAATATTCTCCTCTCTTTCAGGAAATAAATCCTCTTTTAACTTCCTCTATTCCAACTGTATTCTCTCTTTCAGGAACATACATTTCTGTGTGAATTATGTGGAGAAAGTTTGGAGAAATTCTATAGTCATTTTAACATGATCTGAGTCTGGAAAATGTCTGGAGGCATTTAAACATGATCTGATCTTTCATAGGCGAGTTTGTTATGGGAGACCAGGGATTAGTGTCACACATTTTACTCATGTTTTTTACAGCACCAGTATGTCTTATAATACTATTATCAATATGAATAGAATGACCAAGGTCTTGGGTCAAAATGTGTACATCTTTTTCATTCTTGCAAAACGAAAAACAATAAACCGGCTTATTTTTATTATCTCCCTGACATCAAACTACACAGCAAGAAAAACAGTAGGAAGTAGCCAATAACTGAGACTCGGTTGGCCGACATGATGTTCTTTCTCATGTTTCGACTGTCTGTTTTTACCAAGGTGAGCCACTTTTCCACCTGTGCGTGTCTGAGTGATAAGAAACAGTATCCAACCTTCTTCAGAACCATCCCCAGTGATCAGTTCCAGGCTGCTGCTCTGGCCCACCTCATCAGGCACTTCGGCTGGACCTGGATTGGGGCGGTCCGTTCCGACTCTGACTACGGGAATAACGGGATGGCTGCTTTCCTGCAGGCAGCACAAGAGGAGGGTATCTGTGTGGAGTATTCTGAAGCCTTCTACCGTACCAACCCACTCAGCAGAGTGCAACGGGTGGCTGACGTGATCCGCAGGTGATCCATGATTACTGGTGAACTTTTCATTCACACAAATGCAAGACCATAATTTTAAAAGCTGCAATTATTAATTTCTCTCTTTTCCCAAAGCTGATCTGTGAGACCAACATGATTTGCATATCTTAAGCATGTCAAAAGTGTTGATTAATACTAATGTTCATTTTCACTTCACTGAGACATTCCAATGAATGACAAACATGACCAGCATATTAAGCATATGATATAATCATGTTCCCCAGCTCCACAGCCCAGGTGGTGGTTGCATTTGCAGCCACTGGGGACATGAGGATCCTGCTGAGTGAGTTGGAACGCCTGCCCTCTCCACCCCGCCAGTGGATCGGGAGTGAGACCTGGGTCACTGATCCAGATATGCTGCGCTTTGCAATGTGTGCCGGGGCCATCGGATTTGGCATCCAACGCTCTGTCATCCCCGGTCTTAGGGACTTCCTCCTGGACCTCTCCCCACAGAAGGTGTCCAACTCTCCCTTGCTCACTGAGTTCTGGGAGGGAGCCTTTGGCTGTCAGCTGGGTATCTATCTATCTATCTATCTATCTATCTATCTATCTATCTATCTATCTATCTATCTATCTATCTTTCTATCTATCGTTCTATCTATCTATCTATCTATCCTTCTATTATTCTGTCTCTCTCTATCTTTAGGGACCTCTACAGGTGTTGGGGTTGAAGAGAAGGTGTGTGATGGCAGTGAGGATATACAGCAGCTACAGACCCCCTACACAGATACATCCCAGCTGCGTGTCACTAACATGGTGTACAAAGCTGTTTATGCCATAGCACACGCCATCCACAGCATCGTTTGTGAAGAGAGAGAAAACTCCACTGTTTACTGTGACAATCACCTCCATGTGAAGCCAACACAGGTTAATGACAAGACAATAGTATAATGTGCTGATATATATGCTTATATAGACTACAAGTATGAAGGCCAAGGAGTTCTCATTATACATTAAAGTAACATTATACTTTTGAAGTAACAACTTGGAGAAAAATACAAGGTAAATGAAAGTTCTGTTTCTCTCTCTCTTTCTCTCATCCCCTTAATCCATCTCTATCTTCCCTTTTCTCCATCTCTCTTCCCCTCTCTGTCTATCGCACCATCTCTCTTCCTCTCTCTTTCTCTCATCCCCTTACTCCATCTCTATCTTCCCTTATCTCCATCTCTCTTCCCCTCTCTCCATCTATCGCTCCATCTCTCTTCCCTTCTCTCCTTCTCTCTCGTCCCCTCTCTCTCCCTTGCCCTTTTATCCCCCAGGTCCTGGAGAGATTGAGGAGGGTGAACTTCTCTCGTAATGGGTACCAGGTGTCTTTCGATGCTAACGGGGACCCAGTGCCCACATATGAGCTCGTCAACTGGCAGATAGGAGATAGTGGGAAGATGGAGTTTGTGACAGTGGGGCGCTATGATGCGTCCCTGCCTCCTGACCAGATGTTTGACATGGAGAAGGAAATCACCTGGGTAAAGAACAGTACACAAGTACCTGTGTCAGTGTGCAGTGAGAGCTGTCCCCCAGGCACTCGTAAGGCTGTACAGAAAGGAAAGCCTGTATGCTGTTATGACTGTATCCAATGTGCAGAGGGAGAGATCAGTAATAACACAGGTATGACTATAGGAACAGTTGGCATAGAATGTGTAGTAATTTCTATCACAGTTTACAAAGTAGTGATTTATTCATATTACCAGCACTGCAAATGTTGTGTCTGTCAATCATGTTCCTATTCTTATTATCTCATGTAAGCTGCACATTAATTCAACATTCTTTATTGTAAACTGAAAAAGTGCAGCATTGTGGGACATGTATTTGTAAATAAATAAAACCTGAATCTATTATTATTAACATTTGATGTCTGTTGTTTTGTCCTGGTCAGATTCTTCAGACTGTCTGATCTGTCCCGAGGAGTACTGGCCCAACGCTGAGAGAGACCGCTGTATCCTTAAGCCTGTGGAGTTCCTGTCCTTCCACGAGGTCCTCGGAATCATCCTGACTGCCTGCTCTGTGGGCGGGGCTTGTCTGGCCATCGCCACGGCAACCGTCTTCTACCGCCACCGAACTTCGGCCATCGTCAGGGCCAACAACTCTGAGCTGAGCTTCCTGCTGCTCTTCTCCTTGACTCTGTGTTTTCTGTGTTCTCTTACCTTCATTGGCCGGCCCTCTGAGTGGTCCTGTATGCTGCGTCACACAGCGTTTGGGATCACCTTCGTTCTCTGCATCTCTTGTGTTCTGGGGAAAACAATAGTGGTGTTGATGGCCTTCAGGGCTACACTTCCAGCCAGTAATGTCATGAAATGGTTTGGTCCTCAACAGCAGAGATTGACTGTAGTGTCCTTCACGTTTGTCCAGGCTTTGATATGCACTCTGTGGTTGGTCCTGTCCCCTCCCTTCCCCATTAAAAACCTCACTACCTACAAGGAAAAGGTCCTTCTTGAGTGTGACTTAGGCTCTGTAGGTGCATTCTGGGCTGTGTTGGGTTATATAGGTCTCCTGTCTCTCTTGTGCTTTGTGCTGGCTTTTCTGGCTCGGAAGCTGCCTGATAACTTCAATGAGGCCAAATTCATCACCTTCAGCATGCTCATATTCTGTGCTGTCTGGATCACCTTTATCCCAGCTTATGTCAGCTCTCCTGGGAAGTTCACTGTAGCTGTGGAGATCTTTGCCATCATCACCTCTAGCTTTGGGTTGTTCTTTCTATTATTTGTTCCTAAATGCTTTATTATTCTGTTCAGGCCAGAGAAGAACAACAAGAAACACCTTATGGAGAAGACATCCAATGATAAACGTTATTAAGAAATGATTGAGGGGAACAAACATTGTAACGTTCAGCTATCATATAGTTAGGTAGGACAACTCTGACAGAGATGAACAACAATTTAGCAGCTAATCATTGGTAACATTGTAACTTTAACGTGCAACAGGGTCACTTTAGATATTCCAATGTTATGTGAAATTGTTAAAATCTAGAGTGTTAAAATCTAATTAGACCTGCTAAATGATGTGATTAGCAGTAGCCTCCAGAGTGGAACCACTTCCATGTTGTTGGAGAAAATCTTTTTTCCTATATGAATTGACATAACATTGAAGTGCATGTGTTCAATTGCTATTGTAGTTCATCATAGTGTATATTATAATAGTATAATATAATAAACATTTTCAGATATATCGGTGTCTTGTCAATGATTGCTTGGCCAGTCAATCCACATTTGTTAGATACCTTGTTTTTTATATTCTTTACATTTTATTAATTACAGATCACAAATATGCCAACCTTATTCACATTATTGCAAACACTTCAACCCAGTGTCCAGTGATGGGCAGTCTTCTCATGCTTACATCACCTACCAGAGCAGTTAATTAAGACACACACTGTTCAAGAAGCCAAATAGTTTCTAGTGCAATGTAGAGTACTACATTGCATTTAAGACCAATTCTTATTTACAATTACAGACCCAGCCAAACCCTAACACGGACGACCCTGAGCCAATTGTGCATCGCACTACGGGCCTCCAAAACACGGCCGATTGTGATGCAGCCCGGAATCAACCCAGGGTCTGTAGTGACACCTCTAGCACTGATATGCATTTCCTTTGACCGCTGCACCACTCTGGATCACAAGTACTGTAGTGGGCAGCAACCATTATTAGTTGTGGTTATGAGTAACACTTAACACTAAGTTGTTCTTTACTTGCAGTACCAGTCTAATGTTTGGACATGCCTACTCATTCAAGGATACACTGTAGAATAATAGTGAAGACAAAACTATTAAAAAACACATTTGGATTCATTTAGTAACCAAAACAGTGTTATATTATATTTTAGATGTTAGATTATTCTGCTATGATGACAGCTTTACACACTCTTGGCATTCTTTCAAGCAGCTTCATGAGGTAGTCACCTGGAACGCTGTCACAATCGTAAGAATGATTGGACCAAGGCGCAGCGTGCGTAGACTTCCACATGTTTTAATCAAAGAAAATCAACAAAACAAATACAGAAAACAAATGAATCGTGAAGTAATTGCAGTGTTGACAGGCACTACACAAAAACAAGATCCCACAAACAACAGGTGGGAAAAGGCTGCCTAAATATGATCCCCAATCTGAGACAACGATAGACAGCTGCCTCTGATTGGGAACCATACCAGGCCAACATAGAAAACAAAAAACTAGAATGCCCATCCAAACCACACCCTGACCTAACCAAATAGAGAAATAAAAAGGCTCTCTAAGGTCAGGGCGTGACAAATGCATTTAAATTAACAGGTGTGGCATGTTAAAAGTTCATTTGTGGAATTTCTTTCCTTCTTAATGTGTTTGAGCCAATCAATTGTGTTGTGACAAAGTAGGGAGAAGGTAGCCCTGTTTGGTAAAAGACCAAGTACATATTATGGCAAGGACAGCTCAAATAAGCAAAGAGAAAGGGGAGGGTGAGGGGAGGAGATCATGTCGTAAAAACAAGTAACATAGAACTATTACTAAATATTTCTGGAAATACATTAAAAAATAATCACACTTACTTACTCACACACCCGTACACACACACACACACACACACACACACACACACACACACACACACACACACACACACACACACACACACACACACACACACACACACACACACACACACACACACACACACACACACACACACACACACACACACACAACACACACACACACACACCTGTATACGCACACACACACAAAAACACTTCATAGGAGATCCTGACTCAATGTCACACTCAGATGTGATTCACCTGTCTAGTGCTTGTCTTCACCCCCCACCAGGTGTCTCCCATTTCTACCCATTATCTAAATGTGTATTAATACCTGCTTTTTCTGCTTGTCTGTTGCCAGTTCATCTTGTCTTGTCAGTTCTTACCAGCGAGTTTCCCCATGTTCCTGTTCTCAAGTTTTGTTTCTAGTCTGCCCGGCTCTGATCTTTCTGCCTGTCCTGACCCTGAGGTTACCTGCCGCCCTGTACCTGCCTGACTCTGACCTGGATTACGATCCTCTACCTGCCCTCGACCTGCCGTTTGCCTTACCCTTTTGTTATAATAAATATTGGAGATTCAAACTATTGGTGCCCTGTGTCTGCATCTGGGTCTTATCCTGAGCACGTGACACACGAGACACATTAGATTCAATTCTCTCTGTGTCAGTCAGATGTTTTGAACCAGTACATATGTCAGCTGAGGATGAAGTATTAAACAGTTGGTATTGTATTGTAGAGAGTTTCTACATCATTTTAATTTAGCACTAGAAGAAAGGAAGAAAAATAAATCAAAATCCAGGAAATACCTGACAGAATATTTTAAAGAGGAGACCTCACCTCAGAGAGAAACTCCAGCACCTGACCCTTTGCAGCAAAGGCTACCACCACGCGAGCCCTTGATCTCTGCAGGGTGTCAGCCATGGCACGTAGCTCAGCTGGGGAGGGCGAATTGGGGATGGTAAGGTGGAACGCCAGGCAGCCTCCCTGGTCCTTCAGCTGCTGGGTAAAGGCCTGGATGCCATAGCGACTGTAGTCATCGGAGGTTCCAAGTAGTCATCGGAGGTTCCAAGGATACCAACCCAGCACCAGCCGAAGTGGCTCACCAACTGGACTAAACCCCGAAACTAGGATGAGATAAAGAAGGATTAGACAGAGAGCATGGCATAAGAGAAATTATGGGGCACATTTACATAGCAGCAAAAGCAATGTGTTCAGAGAAACATTTACTATAACCCTCATTGTAATCTGGCACCGTGATTAAATTTGAATGATTTTTTTCAACAATTTGCGTTGAATGGAGGTGGTTATTTAACTAGAGTTTATTCAACTGAGCAATATATGAATACTTAAAAGTGTACTTAAAACTTGTTAAGGCGATGGGTTCCCCCAGGGAACCCCCCCCCCCGTTCAGCTGAAAAGGTGGCGCAGGGAATGCAAAAATATTCTTTAGAAATATTTAACCTCTACACATTAACAAGTCCAATACCTCAAATGAAAGATAAACACCTTGTTCATCTACCCAGTGTGTCAGATATTTAAAATGTCTTACGGCGAAAACACAACATATATTTATGTTAGACCACCACCAAACCAAAGAAAAAACGTAGCCATTTTATCCAGCGAAAGATCACAAAAGCAGGATAAAAAAAAAATCTACCACTAACCTCTTGAAAATCTTCATCAGATGACAGTCATATGACATGTTACACAGTACATTTATGCTTTGTTCGATAATATGCATTTTATATCCTTAAATCTCGGTTTACATTGACGCCATGTTCAGAAAATCCTCCATAATATCTGGAGGAATTATAGAAAGCTACACCAGATAACAGAAATACTCATCATTAACTTTGACTAAAGATACATGTTCTACATATAATTAAAAAGATACACTGGTTCTTCATGCAACCGCTGTGTCAGATTTTTTTTTTACGTTACGGAAAAAGCCTAACATTGCAATAATCTGAGACGGCGCTCAGACGTAACAAATCAAATCAAATCAAATTTTATTTGTCACATACACATGGTTAGCAGATGTTAATGCAAGTGTAGCGAAATGCTTGTGCTTCTAGTTCCGACAATGCAGTAATAACCAACAAGTAATCTAGCTAACAATTCCAAAACTACTAGCTTATAGACACAGGTGTAAGGGGATAAAGAATATGTACATGAAGATATATGAATGAGTGATGGTACAGAGCGGCATAGGCAAGATACAGTAGATGGTATTGAGTACAGTATATACATAAGAGATGAGTATGTAAACAAAGTGGCATAGTTAAAGTAGCTAGTGATACATGTATTACATAAAGATGCAGTAGATGATATAGAGTACAGTATATACATATACATATGAGATGAATAATGTAGGGTATATAAACATTATATTAGGTAGCATTGTTTAAAGTGGCTAGTGATATATTTTACATCATTTCCCATCAATTCCCATTATTTAAGTGGCTGGAGTTGAGTCAGTGTGTTGGCAGCAGCCACTCAATGTTAGTGGTGGCTATTTAACAGTCTGATGGCCTTGAGATAGAAGCTGTTTTTCAGTCTCTCGGTCCCATCTTTGATGCACCTGTACTGACCTCGCCTTCTGGATGATAGCGGGGTGAACAGGCAGTGGCTCGGGTGGGTGTTGTCCTTGATGATCTTTATGGCCTTCCTGTAACATTGGGTGGTGTAGGTGTCCTGGAGGGCAGGTAGTTTGCCCCCGGTGATGCGTTGTGCAGACCTCACTACCCTCTGGAGAGCCTTACGGTTGTGGGCGGAGCAGTTACCGTACCAGGCGGTGATACAGCCCGCCAGGATGCTCTCGATTGTGCATCTGTAGAAGTTTATGAGTGCTTTTGGTGACAAGCCGAATTTCTTCAGCCTCCTGAGGTTGATAGGGATTGATTGATGTCCATAAAAACACCAGCCAGCTGGTCTGCGCATGCTCTGAGTGCGCGGCTGGGGATGCCGTCTGGGCCTGCAGCCTTGCGAGGGTTGACACGTTTAAAGAAGAGCCAATGCAATGTAACCTCTGTGTAAAAGAAAAATCTGATATATGGTATGCATGTCCTGTGAACCTCTTGGGGGTACTATTTTTATATTTTGAAAAATAACATTCCCAAAGTAAACAACCTTTTTCTCAAGACCAAATGCTCGAATATACATATAATTGACGGATTAGGATAGAAAAGACTCTAAAGTTTCCAAAACTGTCAAAATATTGTCTGTGAGTATAACAGAACTGATATTGCAGGCGAAACCCTGAGAAACATCAAACCAGGAAGTGGCTTCTATTTTGAAAACTCCATGTTCCATAGCCTCCCATTGCTCCATTTAAAGGAATATCAACCAGATTTATTTTACTATCGCTTCCTCAGGGTTTTATTTTGAATAATGAGCCATGAGTTTTGCTCGCGCAACAGAGTTTGGATAGGTATTGCTTTTCCCTCTCCTACTGTAAAAGACATTTGCGGTTGATATATTATCGATTATATATTTTGAAAACAACCTGAGGATTGATTACAAAAAATGATTGACATGTTTCAGTGGACATTACAGATATTATTTGGTATTTGTCTGCGTTGTGGTGACCGCTCTTTCCTGTGGATTTCTGAACATAATGCACCAAACAAACAGAGGTATTTTGGATATAAAAATAATCTTTATGGAACAAAAGGAATTTGTTGTGTAACTGGGAGTCTCGTGAGTGAAAACATCTGAAGATCATCATAGGTAAACGATTAATTTGATTGCTTTTCTGATTTTCGTGACCAAGCTACCTGATGCTAAGTGTACTTAATGTTTTGTCATGCGATCGATAAATTTACACAAACGCTTGGATTGCTTTAGCTGTAAAGCATAATTGTAAAATCTGAGACGACAGGTGGATTAACAAAAGGCTAAACTGTGTTTTTTAATATTGCACTTGTGATTTCATGAATATGAATATTTTTAGTAATATTATTTGACTGAGGCGCTATGCTATTCAGCGGTTGCTGTTGACAATTATCCCTCTTAATAATTTTAACTTCTTGGATATAGGGGGCGCTATTTTAATTTTTGGATGAAAAAATGTTTCCGTTTTAAACAAGATATTTTATCACAAAAAGATGCTCGACTATGCATATAATTGACAGCTTTGGAAAGAAAACACTCTGACGTTTCCAAAACTGCAAAGATATTGTCTGTGAGTGCCACAGAACTGATGTTACAGGCGAAACCCAGATAAAAATCCAATCAGGAAGTGCCGCATTTTTTGAAACCGCCTCATGCCAATGACTCCTTATATGGCTGTGAATGGGCCATGAATGAGCTTAGGCTTTCTGTCGCTTCCCCAAGGTGTCGACAGCATTGTGACATATTTGTAGGCATATCATTGGAAGATTGACCATAAGAGACTACATCTACCAGGTGGTCGCTTGGTGTCCTCCGTTGCAATTGTTGCGTAATCTCCAGCTGCAGTATTTTTCCGTTCACTTCTGATGAGAAACCAATCACGACTGATATATTATCGAATAGATATGTGAAAAACACCTTGAACATTGATTCTAAACAACGTTTGCCATGTTTCTGTCGATATTATGGAGCTAATTTGGAAAAAAGTTCAGCGTTGAAGTGACTGCATTTTCCGGTCTTTTTCTTAGTCAAACGTGATGCACAAAACGGAGCTATTTCACCAACAAAAATAATATTTTTGGAAAAAATGAACATTTGCTATCTAACTGAGAGTCTCGTCATTGAAATCATCTGAAGCTCTTCAAAGGTAAATTATTTTATTTGAATGCTTTTCTTGTTTTTGTGAACATGTTGCCTGCTGAATGCTAGGCTTAATGCTATGCTAGGCTATCAATACTCTTACACAAATGCTTGTGTAGCTTTGGTTGAAAAGCATATTTTGAAAATCTGAGATGACAGTGTTGTTAACATAAGGCTAAGCTTGTGTTTCAATATATTTATTTCATTTCATTTGCGATTTTCATGAATAGAAAAAGTTGCGTTGTGCTAATGCATTATAGTTGAAGTATTTTTCTGTCGATTTCTCAGCCAAGCAGGATGAACAAACGTCGCCAAAAAAATATTATTTTTGGAAAAAAGGAACATTTGCTATCAAACTGGGAGTCTCCTGAGTGAAAGCATCTGAAGTTCTTCAAAGGTAAATGAATTAATTTGGTTGCTTTTCTTATTTTTGTGAAAATGTTGCCTGCTGCCAGCACAGCCTAGCATAGCATTATGCCATGTTAAACTTACACAAATGCTTGTCTAGCATTGGCTGTAACGCATATTTTGAAAATCTGAGATGACAGTGTTGTTAAAACCTCTTAGAGATCGGGCATTTTTTCAACATTCTGTTAAAAATCACGCAACATTTCAACGTCCTGCTACTCATGCCGGGAATATAGTACATGCATATGATTAGTATGCGTGCATAGAAAACACTCTAGAGTTTCTAGAACTGGTTCAATGGTGTCTGTGACTATAACAGAACGAGTTCCATGTTCCAAATCGCAAGGAAACCTGATCACAAAATCAACGGAGAAAAAATCAATCCACCAGTCTATGTATTGTCTATTTGAAGGAAAAATACTTAAGGGTGGGATTACAGTTCCTACAGCTTCCACACGATGTCGCCAGTGTTGTGATTTCGATTCAACTAAATCCTTGGTCATCTGAGTAATAGCCAAATCCGGTTTTCAGGTCCACAGCTGTAAAAAATGGAACCGGAAAAGCTGGCTACATTTTCCAAACTTGTGCCTATTGAATACAGATCGCTCCGTGATCAATTTGATCGTTTATTAACGTTTACTAATACCTAAAGTTGGATTACAGAGGTAGTTTGAAGTGTTTTGTCAAAGTTTATAGGCAACTTTTTTAATGTAAAAAAATAACGTTGCGTTTAAAAACAGTGTTTTTCCTGGATCTGACGGTCTTCATAAATGGACATTTTGGGTATACAAGGACCGATTTAATTGAAAAAAAGACCCAATTGTGATGTTTCTGGGACATATAGGAGTTCCAACAAAGAATCTCGTCAAAGGTAATGAATGTTTTATATTTTATTTCTGCGTTTTGTGTAGCGCCAGCTACGCTAATTCCTTTGCTTACGTCCCCTTCTGGTATTTCGGGGTGTTGCATGCTATCAGATAATAGCTTCTCATGCTTTCGCCGAAAAGCATTTTACACATCTGACTCGTTGGCTAGATTCACAACGAGTGTAGCTTGAATTGAGTACCCTGCATGTGAGTTTTAATGAATGTTTGAGTTTTAACGAGTGCTATTAGCATTTGGCGTAGCGCATTTCCATTTATTGTTGGCAAGGTGGGACGCTAGCATGTCGGGTGGGCCAGAGAGGTTAACAAAAGGCTAAGCTTGTGTTTGAATATATTTATTTCATTTCATTTGCGATTTTCATGAATAGGAAACATTACGTTATGGTAATGCACTTGAGGCTATGATTACGCTCCCGGATACGGGATTGCTCATCGCTAGAGGTTAAGGGATGGGTAGCGTCAAGAAGTTAACCACTGTACTTGAAAGATAAAAGAAACAAACATATGTGTAGGGTGAAGGTTGAAGGGAAAAAGGTTAAAACACTGCTGGATTCTGGCAGTATGCTAACCCTGGTCCTTGCAAACCTAGTGCCAACTCATAAACGGGATACAAGTCAGGATATCAGTGTTACGTGCACTCATGAGGATACCCGTCTGTAACCCACAGCCTTAGTGAGCAGACAAACCAAGGACGGTGTGCAGGATTATGAGGTCGGCGTGGTCCAGAAGATGCCATATGATGTGATACTGGGTAGATACTTTCCTAACTTTGCAAAGTTAGGCCAAAAGAACGACATACTTGAGAGGCCAACAACCCTGATCAAGCAGGAAGTAGCATGTATCCTTCAACCAAACAAAGAAAACGGGGCTCCAAGGGGCCAACCTCACAGGTGCTAGTAGGGGAGGATGAGGAAGAAGTGGCAGACCTTGTCGATAGCAAGCAGCACGGTACTAGTGGGGCTAGGGTTGATCTGAATCCAGTGGATGACTCTCGAGAACCAGCAGACCTGGCAGGGTCCCTGACCAATTTCGGGACGGCCCAAACCAGCATCCAACCCTGCAGCAAGCCAGAACAGATGTGCAGGTCGTAGATGGTACTCCCATAAATGATGGGATGATGACTAATAGTTTTCCCCACATCATAATGAAAAAGGTTTTGGTGTACAGAGTCTCAAAAATAGGGGTTGATGTGGTAGAACAGTTGTTGGTCCTCACCTGGACATTACTGGGCCTACTCTGACATACGTGATAGTTGGCTTCTAAATGAGTTGGTAAAAGTGGGTTTGGTGTCAATTGGTATCAGTTTGGTGTCAGAATGACATCTAATTGACTGATGGACACTGACTTGCTAGTTGACTATTGTACATTTGCAATATGTTTAAACGGAGAGGGACCATCACCAAAATGGCATTCTGAAATCAACACAAAAATGGCATCACCATAGTCTCCAGACTGTGCCGAGTTCAACGAGATGCCCCGCTTGACCACAGCTTGCTCTGAGTGCAGCGACCTTGAAAAAAAGAAGGCATAAAATGAAGCCTGGCCCTAAATGTCATTTGCTTTTGGGTGACAGTGAGAGAACCGTTAGGGTGAGAAGCACAATTCGACCTCAGGTACATACCTAAGGTCCTCCCGATCCGTGCAAGCCTAACCTTGACCGTGTGGCATTAACCCTTAATAGTTAAAAGAAGGTGTTTACATCAAACAGTTTGCATTGACTTCTCTCCCCATAGGAATACATTGCCTGCACTCCCAAAATCAACCTGAAGCCTATGTGGGTTATGAATGCCATATGAACCTGTTATCGATGACACTCCATCAGGCCACTATGAGGTCTACCTGTGTTGATTCTAAGCTTCCTGGACCAACCGGAAGTGGTTCAAATCACCCAAAAAGTGTATATCCATACCCTGCTTGCAGTTTGATATAAATAGTGCATTCAACCCTGTGTAAATCAGTCAGTTTTTATGGTAAAGACTTAAAACTCATGATTCTGTAAAAGCATACCCCAATGAGGATATGTGTTGACTTATAGCTTCCTGTGCCAACCGGAAGTGGCATTGGTGTCACAGGGGCTGTTTCGAAGGGTTAAAAAAGTCAGATCTGTCCAAAACTTTATATGTGTGATTAGGCAACCCCCATGAACTGTAAATCAGTCATTTTTCCCATAAAATTTCAAAGGAAAACTAAATCACACACACACACACACACACACACACACACACACACACACACACACACACACACACACACACACACACACAGCTTGGAAGGAGGGACACATTGGGATGCGTAGCGACATACAGTGCCTGCATTAGTGAACCTTGTTGGAACTTTTAAAGAACCGTCAGACCTAGAGTTCTGAAACTTTAGAATCCTGTTCTAGACCTCAGGTCAATCGTGCGTGGTGAGTTACGTGGCTATAGAAGGTTCTCAGCCTTGTACATTTGCAATAACTTCAATTCATTTTTGAATCACGAAAATGACGACATTTAGAAATATCCCAGAGTCGCAAGACTAGGTGCATTGCGACTGTCTCGGCCCATACAGACAGACCCCAACATTTCTGTCCGATAGCTCATTCAAGGACCCCGTAGCAAGTCATGGAAAAAAGTGGATTTTCAGCACCAATTAGGGTTTTGCTCGGGCACCAAATTACCTATCAAGCCGAAACTTGGGATTCGAGGTCGCCTCAGCTAGGCCTACACATAACATCAGAACTGGACCCGCAGCTAGAACGTAACTATGTGTTTTACATTTTTATTATGGTTTGAACAGAATTTGGGGTCAGCTCTGAGTATGTGATAGTTGGCAACTAAACAAGTTGGTAAAAGTGGGTTTGGTGTCAGTTTGTATCAGTTTGGTGTCAGAATGATATCTAATTGACTGATGGACGGTAACTTGCTGGTGACTCTTGTCCATTTGCAATATGTTTAAACAGTGAGGTACCATCACCAAAGGGACATTCTGAAATCAACCCTAACGAGCGATGGAGAGGAACCAGAATCACTGCCCAGCCATCCCGAGTTCATCGGGCCAGTCAAATTCGCATTCCTGCAGGATTTTTGACCATGCCAAATTCGTGATGGTACATGCCCATTGAAACATATTGCAAATGCACGTGCACTACTCTCACTACTCTCGTGCACTACTCTCACTGCCTGGCAATCCTGTGTTCATCAAGGCCAGTCAATTTCGCATTCCTGCAGGATTTTTGAGCATGCCAAATTTGTGATGGTACATGCCCATTGAACCATATTGCAAATGCACGTGCATTTGCAATATGATTCTATAGTGAAAAAAACATCACCAAATGGACATGATGAAAACAACACAACGAGTGATGGAGAGGAACCACTATCACTGCCTGGCCATCCTGTGTTCATCAGGCCAGTCAATTTTGCATTTCTGCAGGATTTTTGAACAAGCCAAATTCGTGATGGTACATGCCCATTGAAACATTTCTTATGGCATTTGGCCCCGAAAAAAGTGACTTTTGACTTTGACTTTTGTCTTCCTATGAAATCATATTGGAAATGGACAAAACATATGCCTTATGCACAAGTTAAAAAAAATAATAAATGATAATAAAAGTGACAAAAGTATAGTTTGAGCAAAGTATAGTTTGACTTTTGAGCATGCCAAATTCGTGATGGTAAATGCCCATTGAAACATATTGCAAATGCACGTTCACTTGGAATATGATTCAACAGTGAAAAAACATTACCAAATGGACATGATGAAGTCAACACATCGAGCGATGGAAAGGAACAACTATCACTGCCCGGCCATCCCGAGTTCATCAGGCCAGTCAATTTTGCATTCCTGCTGGATTTTTGAGCACGACAAATTCGTGATGTAAAAGCCCATTGAAACATATTGCAAATGCAGGTGCATTTGCAATATGATTCTATAGTGAAAAAAAACATCACCAAAATGGACATGATAAAATCAACACAACGAGTGACGGAAAGGAGCAACTATCACTGTCCGGCAATCCTGTGTTCATCAGGTCAGTCAATGTTGCATTTCTAAAGGATTTTTGAGCATTACAAATTTGTGATGGTAAAAGCCCATTGAAACATATTGCAAATGCCCGTGCATTTGCAATATGATTCTATAGTGAAAAAAACATCACAAAAATGTTCATGATGAAATCAAATGGACAAAACACATGCCTTTTGCGCAAGTACAAAAAATGTAAAAAAAATTATGATAATAAAAATTGGACAGAGGTATGTTGATACAGTTCTTACACATGTGTAATTGACACAAAAATCGAAAGAATTTCGAAAAACGGTCCAGAAAGCACTTTTTTTGGAGGTGATAATTTTGCTTTTGGATGTTGAATTGTGTTGTATTTGCAATATGAAAAACCATGGTGGAGCGCGCTCGCCACCTGTTGAATTTTTAAAGTGTTACAACTGGCATTTGCCATATGGCATTTGCAATCAACTTTACACGAAACAACGCCGAATTTAGTGGTATTGGACGCCGTGTACATGGTTTGTCCAGTGCCAATGACTTCCCATTCATTTTTGTCCATTTCAGGGGGGTGTTCCCTTACTGAACAGGGGACCCCCTTTATGTCCCGCCTAATGGCGGACCTTTGTAAATTGTGGCAGGTGAAATAGTTGAGGACATCGTTTTACCATCCATAGACGGACGGGCTGGTTGACAGATTCAACCGTACCCTGAAGTCAATGCTTAGGAAGGTAATCAATAAGGATGGGAAAAACTGGGATTGCATGTTTCCGTATCGGATGTTTGCCATTAACCTGTTGGTAATAGGGGGCAGTATTTTCATTTTTGGAAAAAAAACGCTCCCGTTTTAAATGGGACAAGATGCTAGAATATGCATATAATTTAAATTTTTGGATAGAAAACAGTCTAAAGTTTCCAAAACTGTAAAGATATTGTCTGTGAGTATAACAGAACTGATGTTGCAGGCAAAAGCCTAAGAAAAATCCAATCCAGAAGTGCCCCATATTTTGAAAGCGCTGTGTTCCAATGAGTCCCTATTGAGCTGTGAATGTCCTATAATCGAGCTTACGCTTTCTACATATTCCCCAAGGTGTCTACAGCATTGTGACGTAGTTTTACGCATTTATGTTGAAGAATAGCCATAGGCGGCTACATTGAGTAAGTGGTCACATGATGGCTCCCAGGGTGACTCTCTCGTAAAATACAGAGGTAGCCATTACTCCAATCGGTCCTACTGAAAAACGAATTGTCCCGACAGATATATTATCGAATAGATATTAGAAAAACACCTTGGGGATTGATTATAAACAACGTTTGCCATGTTTCTGTCGATATTATGGAGCTAATTTGGAATATTTTTTGCCGTTTTCATGACTGCAATTTCCGGGCGATTTCTCAGCCAAATGTGAAAAACAAACGGAGCTAAAAAATGAACTTTGGCTATCTACCTGGGAGTCTCGTGAGTGAAAACATCCGAAGTTCATCAAAAGTAAACGATTTAATTTGATTGCTTTTCGGATTTTCATGACAAGGTTGCCTGCTGCTAGCAAGGCATAATGCTATGCTCGTCTGCTCGTCTATGATAAACTTACACAAATGCTTGTCTAGCTTTGGCTGTAAAGCATATTTTGAAAATCTGAGATGACAGGGTGATTAACAAAAGGCTAAACTGTGTTCCAATATATTTCAATTGTTATTTTCACGAATAGGAAGATTTTCTAGGAAGATTTATGTCCGATGCGTTATGCTAATTAGTGTCAGGCAATGATTACGCTCCCGGACCCTGGTTTGAGAGTTACAAGAAGTTAAAGAGGTTCATCAAGCCTCGCTTGGGTTTTCCCCCTTTGAGCTGGTATATGGGAGGCACCCACAAGGAATCTTAGACATCGCCTGGAAAACCTGGGAGCACCAATCCACCCTGTATACTAGTGTCGTAGAGCACGTCACGGAAATGCAAGACAGGATAGCCACAGTCATGCCCATCGTCAGAGAACACATGAGACAAGCACAAGAGCACCAGCGGCACACTTATAACCGGAAGGCTACAATGAGGGATTTTCAACCTGGGAGATAAGTTGTTAGTGCTGATCCCCACGGTAGAGTGCAAACTACTAGCCACATGGAAAGGACCACATAAAGGGAGAGAATAGGAGAAGTTAATTATCGGATCCGACAGCCAGGTCTACGTCCCCAGGAACAGATTCCTTCACATAAACCTGTTAAAAGCATGGGGAGAGAGAGAGATATACTAATGGTCACATAACCCACACATACTCAGGAGACAGCCAAAGTAAACATTTCACCTACTCTGTCCCCAGCACAAGTACAGGAAGTAAAAACCCTGATCCAGAAAAATAGAGATGTGTTTTCAGAGGGACCCGGCCGAACTGAGGTTACGGCTCATGATATCATTTCCCTACCAGGGAGAAAAGTGAGCATGAGGCCATATTGGGTAGTTGACGATCAACAGGCCACGATTAGAGCAGAGATGGAGAAAATGTTGGCAGCTGGAGTGATCGAAGAGTCACATAGTGAGTGGTCCAGCCGAATTGTGATGGTCTCCAAGCCAGATGGGTCTTTGCGGCTCTGTAACGACTTTCGGAAGGTAAATGAACTCTCCAAGTTTGATGCCTACCCCATGCCCCGAGTAGATGAACTCAGGAGAAAATTGGTTGGTACATTACGACCCTGGACCTAACCAAAAGGTACTGGCAAATTCCTCTGACCCCCAGAGCCTTAGAAAAGGCAGCCTTTGCTACCCCTGATTGTTTGTTTCAATACACCGTCATGCCATTCGGCTTACACGGGGCCCCAGCCACGTTTCAACTGCTAATGGACAACGTCCTAAAACTGCACCAAGCATACGCCGCAGCTTATTTAGATGATGTGGGGATCTACAGCCCATATTGGGAATCCCACTTACCCCGGGTAAAGGCAGTGTTCGATGCACTTAGGAAGGCAGGGCTCACGGCAAACTCTGCCAAGTGTTAGGTGGGGTTAGAGGAAACAGAGTATTTGGGATACACCGCGGGAAGAAGGTTAATTAAGGAGAATTGTGTCTAAAGTTCAAATCAAATCAAATCAAATTTTATTTGTCACATACACATGGTTAGCAGATGTTAATGCGAGTGTAGCGAAATGCTTGTGCTTCTAGTTCTGAGTGTATACATATGAGATGAATAATGTAGGGTATGTAAGCATTATATTAGGTAGCATTGTGGCTGGTGATATATTTTACATCATTTCCCATCAATTCCCATTATTAAAGTGGCTGGAGTTGAGTCAGTGTGTTGGCAGCAGCCACTCAATGTTAGTGTTCCATGTGTAATAGTCATTTTTCTTTTCAATGTTTATTATGAGTATTTCCGTAAATTGATGTGGCTCTCTGTAATATCACCGCATATTTTAGAACTACTGAACGTAAAGCGCCAATGTAAACTCAGGTATAAATATGCACTTTATCAAACAACACATACATGTATTGTGTAACATTAAGTCCTATGAGTGTCATCTGATGAAGATCATCAAAGGTTAGTGATTCATTTTTTCTCTGTTTCTGCTTTTTGTGACTCCTCCCTTTGGCTAGAAAAAATGGCTGTGCTTTTCTGTGGTTTGGTGGAGACCTACCCAAAGAGGGCAATGTCATGAAAGCACGACAACACCTTTTCCCCCTCAGGAGACTGAAAAGATTTGGCATGAGTCCCCAGATTCTCAAAAAGTTCTACAGCTGCACCATTGAGAGCATCCTGACCTGTTGCATCATCGCCTGGTATGGCAACTGCTCGGCATCTGACCAACCTCTTGGGGATAGTGAGACGCTAGCGTCTCAAGTGGCCAATAGCCTCGGGAAATGCATAGCGCCAAATTCAAATAAAACTTTCATTAAATCACACATGCAGGGTACTCAATTAAAGCTACACTCGTTGTGAATCCAGCCAACATGTCAGATTTTAAAAATGCTTTTCGGCGAAAGCATGAGAAGCTATTATCTGATAGCATGCACCCCCCTGAACCAGTTGTAAACAAAAGAACTAGCGCAGCAGGCGCTACACAAAACGCTGAAATAAAATATAAAACATGCATTACCTTTGACAAGCTTCTTTGTTGGCACTCCAATATGTCCCATAAACATCACCATTGGTCCTTTTTTTCGATTAATTCCGTTCATGTATCCCCAAAATGTCCATTTATAAAGCAGGTTTGATCCGGAAAAAAACAGCTTTCCAAAACACAACGTCACTATAAAACATTTCAAACGTTGCCTGTAAACTTTGCCAAAATATCTCAGACTACTTTTGTAATACAACTTTAGGTATTTTTAAACGTTAATAATGAATCAAATTGTAGACGGGGCAATCTGTATTCAATACAGCAAGTAAACAAAACATGCATCATTTTCCCTCTTGCGTACCGATCAACAGTGTAACGTTGTTCCAGGATGTGCCTCTTCTTCATTGCACCAATGATTAACTCCAACCCAATTCCAAAGAATGGTGACATCCTGTGGAAGTCGTAGGAACTGTAAAATGGGCGCTATCAAATTTCCCTTGGCAAAGACAAACGAGGGAACGGTCAGAGAAAAAAAAGAAAGAATCTGAACAGTTTTTCCTCAGAGTTTTGCCTGCTACATAAGTTCTGTTATAGTCACAGACATGATTGAACCAGTTTTAGAAACGTCAGAGTGTTTTCTATCCACACCTACTAATCATGTGCATATAATATATTCCTGGCATGATTAGCAGGAAGTTGAAATTGTGCACGCTATTTATCCAAAAGTGGAAATGCTGCCCCCTATCCTAAAGAAGTGAAGGCGCTACAAAGGGTAGGGCGTACGGCCCAGTACATAACTGGGGCCAAGCTTCCTGCCATCCAGGACCTATATAATAGTCACTGTCAGAGGAAAGTCTATTTAGGCAAGGTGCTGGCTAGCGGAGTGGAACACTTAAAAACATAAAGGAGAGCCGCGCACTCTAGGAACTCGGATGCAAAAATGTTTATGTCCAATGTGTTTATGTTTCGACAAGAAAGTTGTCTTCATCAGGGTATAATGACAAACACTGTGAGATGACTCATTTATATAGTGTCAAAAGACACACAGGTGTCTGTAATCATGGCTGGGTGTGGCCTGATATCATCGGTTGATTCTCATATATTAAAATAGCATTAAAAAAACATAAATGGATAGCGTACGATCATAAATCCAATTTGGCTACGTCAGAGGAAAGCCCATAAAATTGTCAGAGACTCCAGTCACCAAAGTCAAAGACTGTTGTCTCTGCTACCAGACCCACGATGCATTCGGAAGTCAATGATCAGAATACTATGATCAGAATACAAAGATCAGAATACTAAAGCTGCATGAACTGTCAAGTCTATACTAACTTGAATCAGATTAATGAATCAGTTGATTGCAAAGGATGACACATTTCTATGCAATGATTCCTTATCAGTATGTATAATCAATATACACTACATGACCAAAAGTATGTGGACACCTGCTTGTCGAAACATCTTGTTCCAAAATCATTGGCTTTAATATGGAGTTGGTCTTTGCTTCTGTAACAGCCTCCACTCTTCTAGGAAGGCTTCCCACTACATGTTGGAACAAAGCTGCTATAACAGCCTCCACTCTTCTAGGAAGGCTTTCCACTAGATGTTGGAACAATGCTGCTATAACAGCCTCCACTCTTCTAGGAAGGCTTTCCAATAGATGTTGCAACATTGCTGCAGGTACTCGCTTCCATTCAGCCACAAGAGCCTTACACAAACCCAAACCGAAGACCATTAGTGTTGAGAGATTAGACCTGGCTCGCAGTCAGCGTTCCAGTTCATCCCAAAGGTGTTCAATGGGGTTGAGGTCAGGACTCTATGTAGGCCAGTCAAGTTCTACCTCACCGATCTCGACAAACCATTTCTATATGGACCTCGCTTTTTGTCATGCTGAAACAGGGAAAAGATTTCCCCAAACTGTTAGCAGAAAGTTGGAAGCACAGAATCATCAGACGGTGAAGCGTGATGCATCTCTCCAGAGAACACGTTTCCACTGCTCCAGAGTCCAATGGCGGCGAGCTTTACACCACTCCAGCCGACACTTGGCATTGTGCACAGTGATCTTAGGTTTGTGTGCGGCTGCTCGGCCATGGAAACCCATTTCATGAAGCTTTCGACAAAAGTTATTGTGCTAACATTACTTCCGGAGGCAGTGTGGAACTCGGAACGAGGTAGTGAGATTTTTAAGCGCTTAAGAACTTGGTGGTCCCTGTGAGCTTGTGTGACCTACCACTTCGCGGCTGAGCTATTGTTGCTCCTATACTTTTCCACTTCAATAACAGCACTTACAGTTGACCAGGGCATCTCTAGCAGTGCATATGTATGACAAACTGATTTGTTGGAATGGTGTCATCCTATGATGGTGCCACATTGAAAGTCACTGTGCTCTTCAGTAAGGCCATTCTACTGCCAATGTTTGTCTATGGAGATTTCATGACTGTGTGTTCGATTTTATACACCTGTCAGCAATGGGTGTGGCTGAAATATATCTGAATCCACTCATTTGAAGGGGTGTCTACATACTTTTGTATATATAGTTTATTTTATTAGTATTAACGTTTATAATACATTCTCCACTGAGTTATGAACAATATTGACTATGTACCATATGTTAAATATTTATCTAAGGTTAGGAAGAAGTTATTCTGAAATAAAACAGGACAATCTTCATGAGATGTTATGATGAGTTACTGTATGTATAAACATTTGACTTATCTGCACACATCTTGGTAAAACAAGTATATACTGTAATTAAAGAAGCAGTACACACAGAAGACTGAGTAGTACTTTCCCTTTGCTCAGCAGCAGCAGGGGGAATGAAAAATGATACATTATACGGTATTTGACAAGTAGTGTAGTACAGAAAATACATATTTTTCAAACATGATTATTTAGCACTCAGCAATCTGCGAAGACATTTCTTTAAAGTGCTAGCTACACGAAAGAAAAGCTAATTTAATAATCAAGTCATACATACTTTAATAGCCACAGCTGAGCACGTCACAAGTGTTTGTTTCAATTCCTCCCCATGACATGTTTCTTGGTATTTTTCTCTGGTTTTATAAAAAGTATATAACATTTTGGAGCAAAAATACAAATCAATAATCCAAAGGCGGAAGACAGAATAGCGAAGATCTCCACAGCTACAGTGAACTTCCCAGGAGAGCTGACATAAGCTGGGATAAAGGTGATCCAGACAGCACAGAATATGAGCATGCTGAAGGTGATGAATTTGGCCTCATTGAAGTTATCAGGCAGCTTCCGAGCCAGAAAAGCCAGAACCAAGCATATCCCTGCAAGAATACCTATATATCCCAACACTGCATAGAATGCAGTCTCAGAACCAGTATTACATTCCAGAACTATCTTCCTATGACTATATCTGAAGTCCCTGTAAGGTGGGTTCAGGTTTAGCCAGAGCACACAGATAAATATCTGAACCACGGTGCAGGAGCACACGATGATCCTCTGCTGGGAGGCCCCAAACTTCCCTGCCACGCTGTTGCCGGGCAGGGTAGCCCTGAAGGCTGTTACCACCACGATAGTCTTGCCCAGCATGCAGGAGATGCAGAGGGCAAAGGTCACCCCGAAGGCAGTGTGGCGCAGCATGCAGGTCCAGGCGGTGGGCCTGCCGATGAAGGTGAGGGGACAGAGGAAGCACAGGAAGAGAGAAAACAGCAGTAGAGAGCTCAGCTCAGAGTTACTGGCCTTGACCACTGGTGTGTCCTTATAGTGGATGAACACCAGCATGGTGGCAAACGACAGGCAGGCCCCAAGCAGGGACACCATAGTAAGAGCGATTCCCATTGGTTCGTGGTAAGACAGGAACTCGACTGTTTTCAGGATGCATTGGTCTCTCCCGTCGTTGGACCAGTACTCCTGTGGACAGGGGCTACAGTCCGCTGCTCCTGAATAACTCACACACAACACCAGCTTATAGTTCATTAACAGCACAAATTCAGTTTTATTTTGACTGTTGATACCTGTTGATATTGCAGTGTGTTGACTGTACCTGTTGATATTGCAGTGTGTTGACTGTAAAACCTGTTGATATTGCAGTGTGTTGACTGCAAACCTACCTGTTGATATTGCGGTGTGTTGACTGTAAACCTACCTGTTGATATTGCAGTGTGTTGACTGTAAACCTGCCTGTTGATATTGCAGTGTATTGACTGTAAACCTACCTGTTGATATTGCAGTGTGTTGACTGTAAACCTGCCTGTTGATATTGCAGTGTATTGACTGTAAACCTACCTGTTGATATTGCAGTGTGTTGACTGTAAACCTACCTGTTGATATTGCAGTGTGTTGACTGCTGGCTTACCCGTTGCATTGGCTATTGTTCCATCAGCACAGGGGATGCAATCAAAACAGCAGACAGATTTTCCTTTGATTTGGGCTTTTCTGGTTCCAACAGGGCAGATTTGAGAGCACACTGCTACAGGAATCTAATGAGGAAAGTAAATATGTATAGTAGTGGTATTATATTATATTGTTATTAGTAGTAGTAGTATACATGTTCGCAATTTTCCATGCAAATACTGTAAATAAATAAATTATTGTAATGCATCTTTCTACCCTAAATATTCTGTCAAATTTGTGTTGCTATAGCTACCAGTTTCCCTGTCCTCCAGACTATGTTATCTTCCTGGATGCTGAGTTCGTAGGCCTGGTTAGCAGCTAAGCCAAACTGGCCCACAGTCACATGCTGCACCTGCCCTGCCCTCAGCTGCCAGTTGATGACGTCATACGAGGCAGGGGGGTCTCCATTTTCGTCAAAGAACACAGCCTCACCGAATTGATTTATGAAATGCACAGTCTTCAGTTGATCACTGACCTATCGATTAGAAGAAGGAGAAAGATGAATGTTTTTGCATGAATAGTAGTAGGACAAGAAAAAAGCCAATACGTTTTATCCCCCTCCTGAGCTCACCTCATTAGGCTGTATCTGTGATAGATTTACACATGGTCTCATCGTGCCTTCCCTTTCTTTTTCGCAAAATATTAAGTGATGAAGGGCGTGTGCAACAGCATACACTGCTTTATACACATTATAAGACACTCTCAGCTGTGTGACATTGAAGAACAGATCCTGCGAGTCCACAAGTGTCTCCGCTCCAGTACACGTCTTACTGCTCCTCTCAGAGACTGAGGGCTCACCGGCTGAGAGAGGCCGACAACCCACCATCTTCTCCCAGAAATCCCTCACAAAGGCAGCCTTTCGATCTGTGTATGGACTGATGCCCATGAGAAAGTGTCGTAGCTTTGGGATGGCCATCTTCCGCACCACAAATCCTATGGCACCACCGAAGGAGCTATATATTTCAGGGGTGGAGGGCCGGGCTGCTGTGATCCAAGCCTCGCTGGCGATCCACTGAATGTGCGTTATGTTCTGCCTCACCACCTCCCTCATCAGAGGGTAAAGGTCACCCTCAGGAACAAATGACAGGATGACTTGGACTGTTGATTGTTTGATCATGTCCACCACATCAAGGATTTTACTGCTTGGGTAGGTTCGTAACACTGTCCCAACGAACGCAATGCAAACCCCAAGTTTTTTAACCTCTTCAGTGAATGCTTGGACCCCATTCCGGCCATAGTCATTATCGGACTGTATCGCCCCAATCCAAGTCCAGCCAAAGTGCTTGACCAGTGCTGCTAAAGCCTTTGCCTGATGGTAGTCGCTGGGGATGGTGCGGAAGAATGTGGGGTATTTACCTTTATCACTCAGACATGCACA
Source organism: Oncorhynchus masou masou (assembly GCF_036934945.1). NCBI lineage: Eukaryota > Metazoa > Chordata > Actinopteri > Salmoniformes > Salmonidae > Oncorhynchus > Oncorhynchus masou. The sequence continues at coordinate 83,223,037 of NC_088220.1, read as the reverse complement.
TGTAGAGAAGTAACTAACCTGATAAAATGCAGAAAAAAATAATAATAATAGGACGAAGAAGAAAGTCAATGAAAAGCTTTCTATCTTTACTCTAAGTATTATTTTGGATTTAAAAGCTTTACAATTATGCGAACACATCACACACCTGACATGCAAACATTACAGGATATCAAGTACATCGGTATTGTACACCTTTTCAATATAGCTAGACACCCGTCGTAAATGAAGCATGTGGCTCTTACCATTGGCACTCTGAATGGTCCCAGTGTTCCAGCCACAGCCAGGGACTGAGAGGAGCCTGATTCAGCTATTAGGGCAGATACAGTAGGTAGGCATGGGGCAGTGGGCTCGATCTCCTCTGGACTGCTAACCAACGTCAGAGCAGCCCGTAAAGTATTGGTGGGAGATGCACACGAGTCAAGGATCCTGTAGCCTAGGGAGACGTTGGGTAGTAGACTACTGTCTTTGTTTATTTCATCAATCGCAAACATCATCACTTGGGTCCAGCGAAAGGCCCGCAAGTCAAATCTGCCAGAGCAGGTTTTCAGGAGAAGAAAAGGGTAAAAAAAGAGTTAATAATCAGAATGAACAGACATACACACAACTGGTATCTCTGGTACAGAAGGGTGACACACTTACCCAGCACACTTCGCTTTATCAGGCTCCTTCACAAAAGAGGCACTGCTGTCCTCTTGTTTGTTGAATACAGGGAAAATGCCCCCTATCATGACATCCCCTGCTTTGAACAAACTAGGCATGTCAAACCGGCCCAATAGTTCACAGGCAAACACTGTGTGGATGCAAAGCAATGGCAATGAGCCGAGTATGACCCTGTTTAGTCCACACATCATCGCTCAGCATCTTGTGACCGGGTTCCGTTCTATGTCTGGGCTTTATATACACCTCTGTTCCTGTTGGGGATGTGTGTGTGTGTGTGTGTGTGTTGGGGACAGGCAGGAGGTGTGCCCACTGGAAAACGTCCTTAGTGATGCTTCTCCCAGTGGGTTCAGCACTGGCATTTTTGGATTGGCACCACTTGGCAAAAATAGTGGGTACAACAATATGATATACACATAGTTTAAAAGGGACTATAGAACAATAGAGAATAAAGAACCTATCTATTTCTATTGTAGAGGGGGACTAGAACCTTTAAAGACACGGAATTCTCAATAAAAACATTTTAACAGCTTTATGGAACAGAAACATGGTAGTAACACGTTACAGTAAGGATCTTTAAATAGCTACCACACATTTAAGCTAACTTTACTGGACTTAACTTGGCAAAATTTATCTGAAGTTTATTTTAAGAAAAGCGAAGAATAGATTACAGTTTGTCCTGGCACTCAGGGCGAGGAACCATCTACCATCTATTAGAAAGGGAACGAGGCATCATGGCCGTGTTTGTAATATATAGCAGTACTGGTGTGGCCAGAAGAGGGCGCCACATGCCTGTTTCTAATGTGAGGTTGCTTCAAATCCTCTTGATAAGACAAATATATTACTAATATCATAAATATCAATATATCATAGCACGTTTTTGTGCTCATTCACTAGTTTTTACATGATTAAGGAGAATCCTGTTGAGTAAGTATGCTAAAGGGTTACATTTTGACAATGTGGCCCTTTATGTTTATAGCACCCCAGTATCTCTACTTGCACATTCATCTTCTGCACATCTATCACTCCAGTGTTTAATTGCTACATTGCAATTACTTCCCCACTACGGCCTATTTATTGCCTTACCTGCCTAATCTTACCTCATTTGCACACACTGTATATAGATTCTTTCTATTGTGTTATTGTAGCAGGAAGGCAAGTTGAGAACAAGTTCTCATTTACAACTGCGACCTGGCCAAGATAAAGCAAAGCAGTTCGACCCATACAGAGTTACACATGGAATAAAACAAACATACAGTAAATAATACAGTAGAAAAATAAGTATATATGTATACAATATATACAATATACAATGAGACTTTTATAGGATTTAATGTCCCACTACAGACAGGTGCATATAACAAAAAATATGATATTGTGATAACTATAAACGTTTATACTAACATCACAGTGTAACGGTTCTCGTCTGTCAAAGGAGAAGCGGACCAAAATGCAGCGTGGTGGTTATTCATGTTCTTTAATAAAAATGAACTAGACATGAAATAACGAACAAAACAAAGAACGTGAAAACCTATACAGCTTATCTGGTGAACACAGAGACAGGAACAATCACCCACGAAACACTCAAAGAATATGGCTGCCTAAATATGGTTCCCAATCAGAGACAACGATAAACACCTGCCTCTGATTGAGAACCACTCCAGACAGCCATAGACTATGCTAGATACCCCCACTAAGCCACATACCCATCACCTAACAACACCCCAAGACAAAACACACCACAATAAACCCATGTCACACCCCGGTCTGACCAAATAAATAAAGACAAACACAATTTACTACGACCAGGGCGTGACACACAGATCTGAGGTCATTAACGACACACATACAGAGATGCTGGCTCTTAATTTGATTTTGTTGTTGAGATTTTTCCTGCATGCAAACTTGTAGTGTATTCAAGATTTAAAAAGGCTTCTGTCATGCATAGGTGTAATAGGTGGCAGGGAAGTCAGGCGCAGGAGAGTCAAACTGAGTGTAAAATGGAGTCTTTTAATAAAGTTCCAAGAGTATGCTCCATAACACTAAATGTACAAACAAACCAAACATGGGTACGAGGACCCGACGCGCACCTATACAACAATCACTCTATACTGACAATAAAACAATCTCTGACAAAGACATGAGGGGAAACAGAGGGTTAAATACACAACAGGTAATGAATGGGATTGAAAACAGGTGTGTGGGAAGACAAGACAAAACCAATGGAAAATGAAAAAAGGATCAATGATGGCTAGAAAACCGGTGACGTCGAACGCAGAGCACCGCCCGAACAAGGAGAGGCAAAGACTTTGGCAGAAGTCGTGACAGCTTCTAACGTTTGTAATTTCCCCTTTAACATTTCAGACACTGGATAAATAAATACAATATAAATATATAATATTTATATATAATACGTATAATATATATAATATAAACATGTCCAACCGGCTTCACAACAGCAGACCACGTGTAACCACGCCAGCCCAGGAACTCCACGTCCAGGTTCTTCACCTGCGGGATCGTCTGAGCCCAGCCACCCAGACATCTGGTAAAATTGTGGGTTTGCACAACCAAAGAATTTCTGCACAAACAGTCAGAAACCGTCTCAACCCACCAGATACAATCCTAAATCCGTAAACACGGGCACCCTCATAGATATTATCCTGACCAGCTTGCCCTCCAAATACACCTCTGCTGTTTTCAATCAGGATGTCAGCGATCACTGCCTCATTGCCTGCATCCACTATGGGTCCGCGGTCAAACGACCACCCCTCATCACTGTCAGACTTTCCCTAAAACACTTCTGCGAGCAGGCCTTTCTAATCGACCTGGCCCGGGTATCCTGGAAGGATATTGACCTCATCCCGTCAGTCGAGGATGCCTGGTCATTCTTTAAAGGTAATTTTCCCACCACCTTATATAAGCATGCCCTTTAAAAAAAATAGAACTTAGAACAGATATAGCCCTTGGTTCACCCCAGACCTGACAGCCCTTGACCAGCACAACAACATTCTGTGGCGGACTGCAATAGCATCGAATCGTCCACGCGATATGTCACTGTTCAGGGAAGTCAGGAACCAATACACGCACTCAGTCAGGAAAGCAAAGGCTAGCATTTTCAAACAGAAATTTGCATCCTGTAGCTCTAACTCAAAAAAGCTTTTGGACACTGTAAAGTCCATGGAGAACAATAGCACCTCCTCCCAGCTGCCCACTGATAAATCCATGATAATCGAAAATTTCCTTCACTCACGCCGCCAAACTTACCCTAGTAAAACGGACTATCCTACCAATCCTCGACTTTGGCGATGTCATCAACAAAATAGCTTCCAATACTCTACTCAGCAAACTGGATGCAGTCTATCACAGTGCCATCCATTTTGTTACCAAAGATCCTTAAACCACCCACAACTGCGACCTGTATTGCCCTCGCTACATATTCATCACCAGACCCACTGGCTCCAGGTCATCTATAAGTCTATGCTAGGTAAAGCTCTGCCTTATCTCATTTCGCTGGTCACGATAAGAACACCCACGCGTAGCACGCGCTCCAGCAGGTATATCTCACTGGTCATCCCTAAAGCCAACACCTCCTTTGGCCGCCTTTCCTTCCAGTTCTCTGTTGCCAGTGACTGGAACGAATTGCAAAAATCGCTGAACCTGGAGACTTACAATTCCTTCACTATCTTTAAACATCAGCTATCTGAGCAGCTAACCGATCGCTGCAGCTGTATATAGTCCATCTGTAAATAGCCCACCTAATCTACCTACCTCATCCCCATATTGTTTTTATTTACTTTTCTGCTCTTTTGCACACCAGTATCACTACTTGCACATCATCATCTGCTCATTTATCACTCCAGTGTTAATCTGTTAAATGGTAATGACTTCGCTATTATGGCCAATTTATTGCCTTAACTCCTCACTCCATTTGCACACACTGTATATAAACTTTTTTCTATTGTGTTATCACCACCTGGTGTGGCAACTGCTCAGCTTCCGACCATTGCCACCCCGACTATTTACATTAGCTGGCTATCTGGGTATGACGCTAGACAGTTAGCCATCACGAAGCTACCCTTAGTTACTGTATGTCAGAGAATGGTGCATTATTGGTAATTCCTGAGATGCCTGGAATAATGGATAATATTGAAAGTCTTCTGTACTTCTGTATATGTAAAGTGTAATATTGGGATGTAAACTCACAATGTAACATGTTCTAACTCTACATCTGACATAGTACATGTGTCCTCTTTATTTTAAGCCAATAACCATGTGTGTGAGGTGTATACATTTGTTTCAAAGTAGATTGGTTTGAGACAACCCAGAAACAGTCTGCGTGACTGATTTAGCCCACTGCTATATGTTTAGGCTTATAATGATAAGACCATACTGTACCTAGTGTGCTGATCACACCCCAGCCTACTTGTTGGAGACCTGAATCAAATTTCAATGTAATGGACGCAGCTGGCTGATGAATGTCGTCTGTTGTGTGTGAGCTCTTGTGTAATAATGAAAAGCGGGTTTAGGCCTCTGATTTTCACAATGGGCAGCACTACTGCTATGTGCTTCATTCACTGCTATGTCAGTGGGGAGCCCAGCAGGCCTACAGCTCAAGCAGGTATCATATAGATGTAGGATCTTAATTTGATCACTCTTTTGTTGGTGAGAAAAGGCAAACTTATAGTGTATTTAAGCAATAAGGCCTGGGGGGGTGTGGTATATGGCCAATATACCACGGCTAAAAACTGGCTTAAATTAAGATGCTACATCTGTAGTGTTGACACCTTCAAACAACTCTTTTCACCAGAGGTTCAGATACCTTATTATATGGTATAATGTCCTCTAAGGGTTAAAAGATGTACTTCTCTGTTTCATTGATTTGATTGTGGTATTATGTTATGATCACCAGTTTGTTAATCAGAGTTGAGTGTAATGATAGTATTGTATATTTTTGTGTTTATTATGGATCCCAATTAGCTGCTGCCAATGTATGTTGTATTGTACTTAAGGATGCTTTATGCACAGTTGTAGGAAACAGTCACATAATTACATTTTTTTATTGTTGCTTTATTAAGATGACATTAGATACATTTCTTAGGGGCGGCAGGTAGCCTAGCAGTTAGAGTGTAGAGGTGGCAGGTAGCCTAGCGGTTAGAGTGTAGAGGTGGCAGGTAGCCTAGCGGTTAGAGTGTAGAGGTGGCAGGTAGCCTAGCGGTTAGAGTGTAGAGGTGGCAGGTAGCCTAGCGGTTAGAGTGTAGAGGTGGCAGGTAGCCTAGCGGTTAGAGTGTTGAGGTGGCAGGTAGCCTAGCGGTGAGACGTTGGACTAGTAACTAAAGGTGGCAAGATCGAATCCCAGAGCTGACAAGGTAAAAATCTGTCATTCTGCACCTGAACAGGCAGTTAACCCACTGTTCCTAGGCCGTCATTGAAAATAAGAATTTGTTCTTAACTGACTTACCTAGTTAAGTAAAATTATTGTGGTTACAAAGCTATTTTATTTATATGGATAATATTAACAAGTGATTAGAAAACAATGAATTTATGTACAACAGGGATGGGAAACTCCAGTTCTTGGCGGGGCCTGATTGGTGTCAGGCCCCATCCGTAGCTAACACACCTGATGAAACTAATTGCATTCTCAACCGAAGATCATGATTAGTTGAACATTGAAGTCAGGTGTGTTAGCTGAGACTGGGGCAAAAGTGTGACACCAATTAGGCCCCTGTGGACTGGAGTTACCCGTCCCACGTGTACAACCTTTCAGTTTCTAGGTTTAGACATCTAGCTATGTTGAATGTATCTCAATGACCAGTTTATACCTTGTTGGTGCCCTGGAGGTGTGCAGCCATGCTGCTAATTGTACATGTATAAGAACAGTCAATAGAATGAACTTAGCTTGCATAGAAGGTAGCTTATTGACCAGAGAGACCAGAACCAAGCATAAGTAGGCTAGGAGCCCTATGTAGGGGAAAGGAGGGGAGACTGTTATTAACCAAAGCACACAGATCGAGACCTGTATGAGAGTGAAAGCCAGAACACTGAGTCTCTGCTGTGGAGGACCAAACCATTTCATGATTTTACTGGCTGGAAGTGTAGCCCTGAAGGCCATCAACACCACTATTGTTTTCCCCAGAACACAAGAGATGCAGAGGACGAAGGTGATCCCAAACGCTGTGTGACGCAGCATACAGGACCATTCAGAGGGCCGGCCAATGGCGGTGAGAGGTGAGAGAGAACACAGAGTTTGTGTGATGAGCAGCAGGAAGCTCAGCTTTCTGTTGGCTCTGAGGACAGGGGTGTCTCTGTGAGATCTACTGGTGTAGATCATAAGCCAGAACAGAGCCGTCAGCAGAAGTCCTTCTTTCACCCAGCCATAAGAGACACACTGATGGCTGCTCTGCAGGATATGTGGGATATAGTTACTAGCATCTGGTAAAGAAACACAGCATTTAGAACAATGCGAGGATTTTACACTGTCAATAAGCAAAACATCAAAAAGGCGACATTGTAGCCTGAATAGATCATTGGTTATCTTTAATATGATTTGTGGTATTGAGGGTAATATTACACTGACTTAAAATGCTGCACAATTCATTTTATACCTTGGCTTTCGTGTCCTGATATACATTTTTTAATTTCAGCGTGAAATTTCACGCTAAATGTTCGGTTGAATCAAATGCTTGATCAGACGTTTTATTCAAACAGATTATTCATATACAATTTGCGGTTCATGATTTGTTACAAAAACACAACCATTATTATAGAGGAGGAAGAAGAGGAAGTCAACATTATATCAGTCACAAGTGGATTTTTTCCTCACCATTTTTCTGACCATGTTCTCTGTCTGTCGTCACTTTTAGGTTGAAACAACGTGATGCTACTGTGTTAGCATCACTCCATCTGCCCAGCGGAGATATATTTATGCACACCGCCTTTGGTAGCTGTCAGTGGAATACTACAATAGTTACTACAACATAGACACACAATGCACTTAGACATACAATCTGTATTTATATGGGGAGGAAGGTAGCCTAGTGGTTAGAACGTTGGACTTGTAACCAAAAGGTTGCTAAGATTGAATCCCAGAGCTGACAAGGTACAAATCTGTTGTTCTGCCCCTGAACAAGGGAGTTAACCAACTGTTCCCCTGAACAAGGCAGTTAACCCACTGCTCCCCGGTAGGCCGTCAGTGAAAATAAGAATTTGTTCTTAACTGACTTGCCTAGTTAAATAAATGTAATACAAAAATATAGGAGAAAAACATTTTTTTTTGTGGGGGTGAGGAAATCCCCTCATTGCATCAGCCTTCATAAATAGTACAATAATCACAAAATTACAAGTAAACAAGTACCTGGTTAGGTGTCAATACAGCATATTCTGACTCATAGTCAGACTCAGTATGACTGTCGCTGCATTCCTTTCTCATGTCAGCTGCCGTTGTCAATGCACACATGACCCTATGGACCTGGAACCATGCTTGGCCCTCAGGTAGAGGGGAGGACAGCCACTGCTGAGCAGCCAGGCTCCAGTCACAGATAAAGGAACTCTGTGATCCATCCGAGGGTATCGGATTTAGTAAGAACTCAGTCAGGCCGGGGAGAACAAACCCCTTCACTTCATGCAAGGGAGCCTGACTCTCAGCTTTACCCTCCGGTATGCATGTCCCACAGACAACATCCACTCTGCTCCAGCATGTCAGGGGCAGCATCGGGGCTAGGTTCTGGGCACAGTGACTGGACTCTGCTCTGAGGAGAATGGCTCTGGGGTTAACATCTCTGTCTCTCAGACATGCACAAGTACATATGTGGATCTATGCACAAGGACAGAAAGGAGAACAACACACATATATTATATAATTATTGAGCACACTTACTTGACTAATGTCGGAATCAACAAGATTTTATTACATTTTAAAACTTGCATTACTCAACAAATCATTCTGTAGGAGGTAGGGCTGCACAATATGTACTGCTGGGTATCACACTCCCTGTCAGTCTCACCTGTAGCCAGTGTGAGGAGCTGCCGAGACCAGAGGAGGAGTGTCCCACCAGCGCCAGCACCCTGCTGCGGCTGCAGCTCTGCAGTCCTGTCGGCTCTCTCTGCTCCCCTCCTTTCAAAGCCTCCAGAACGGCTCGCAGCAGGTTGCTGCTCCCACAGATGGAATAGACGTTGTAGCCCAGGGTCACAGCCGGTAGATGTTCAGAGTTTCTGTTGATCTCCTCTCTCGTGAATCGCACCATCCAGTCCTCTTGAATTGTGCTGGAGAATAAAATTGCATAAGATATTTTCACATGGCTGTACATAAACCCCCTACTCCCCCTTTCAAAATCTTTTGAACAATTTGGAAGACAGTAAGATCCTCCTCCAAAAACCTACATTTAGCAAATCAATATGAATGTCTGGTGCTACATCTGTTCATTTAATAGCAGCTGTAACCTGCGTATAACAATTCAAGATGAGTGCAGTTTATTTGTGTACATTTAGTCCTCAACGACAGAGAGAGAGAGAGAGAGAGACAGATATCTGGTCAGATATCTGGAGTGACTTCGGGAGAAACTAGTACATTGCTCCGGCATCCTGTGGAGTTTCCCATCAGTTTAATTGCCTTTTAGATGTCCCATGATATGTCGTTTAGAGTCCAATCATTTGATCTCAGTTTCCCACAGAGACAATTAAAACAATTACAAAATCAGTGCTGATTAAACAACCAAGAGTGACATTTAAATCCAGGTTCTCCGTATCTTACAATATAATGTTATAATAAGAAGTTATATATGTGTATTACGTCAAAAATACATTGTATTTAGGAATCGTCGATACATTTATTTAATGTTCCTAGAGAGAGAAATTGTTAGTGCTGAAAAGAGATGGTCGAATTTGCAAAATAAAATGACATTAGTAAAAAAAAAATGTTTTTCCAATAATTACAATTCCATTTGTATACTCACCGTTCATATTTCAGAAACAGATTCATTCTACAGTGAGTGAGAGCGTCTCCAGCGGAGTTGTTTAAAGTGGAACCTCTTGTCTTCTCCCCATCCTCTCTAGTGTGTGGTAGCTCAGTGCTCGGGTCCAGAGTCAGACAGAGTCTTCTGCAGTAGGGAGTCACTGCCCCGGTGAACAGAGCTAACAAGACAAGTGTGACTGGTCTCATCTCAGAGCCTCGCCTTGGCACAGTCACCATCCTGGAGAGTCTCTGTGTTTTATAGCCTCCTGTCTCCTACCCAGCTGTAAGGGGCTATTCAATTGGGGACAGACTGACACGCAAACACAATTGTTGCGTAAGGCATCCAGAACTTGGGAGAGCAAACAACATGACATCTGATTCCTTGGTCAACCAATGGTAATTTCCGTTAATTTACCACAGTAATTGTTTATCTCTTTCAAGAGAAGTTTTCCCATTCCCACTCTCACTGTGTGGCCTAATATAACAGCCCTTTCCATTCTAGTGTACACAGTACTATGAGTTATTATCTAAGTCATTTGTTATTAGATTACCTTTAATTTATTTCAACATCTATCTGAATTGGGATACACTGGTTTCCAGTTACAGATAGATATCACAAAGCCTAGCGTGTCAGCTGCAAAAATAGACCCTGATTCTATGACATCTATATGCCAAAGTATGTCATCTGACATATTATGACATCTATCTACCACATTATGACATCTATCTACCGCATTATGACATCAATCTACCACATTATAACATCTATCTGCCATAATATGTATCTATCTGCCATATTATGACATCTATCTACCACATTATGACATCTATCTATAATATTATGACATCCATCTGCATATTATGTTTCTATCTACCACATTATGACATCTATCTACCGTATTATGACATCTATCTACCACATTATGACATCTATCTACCACATTATGACATCTATCTACCGTATTATGACATCTATCTACCACATTATGACATCTATCTACCACATTATGACATCTATCTACCACATAATTTTATTTTACCTTTATTTAACCAGGCAAGACAGTTAAGAACAAATTCTTATTTTCAATGACGGCCTGGGAACAGTGGGTTAACTGCCTGTTCAGGGGCAGAACGACAGATTTGTACCTTGTCAGCTCGGGGGTTTGAACTGGCAACCTTCCGGTTACCAGTCCAACGCTCTAACCACTAGGCTACCCTGCCACATAATGACATCTATCTACCACATTATGACATCTATCTAACGTATGATTACATGTGCGTTACAAGTAGTGTATAAAAGGCATCTTGTGATCAGCATAGCTTTCTTCCTCTTTGTTATCTATGTTCTGTCTGGGGGAATCTGGTGTTGGAGTTCTTAGTTCCGGTGTGGGGGTTCTCTGTGGTGCAGGAGGTGGAGGGCCTAGGCGCCAGGTCTTGAGGCCTTAACTAAGATGACACTAATAGGCCTATGGGAGGAGTTAGCCTACTGCCTGGCTCAGTGACACATCCTCCAGAGTGTGACATCACGCTGGCACCCTCCTTCAGCAGAGGAAGGGGTACTGCTGGGAATCAGTATACTGTGGAGACTGTTGCTGTCTTATGGAGGCAACTCGTCAATCAGTATACTGTGGAGACTGTTGCTGTCTTATGGAGGCAACTCGTCAATCAGTATACTGTGGAGACTGTTGCTGTCTTGTGGAGGCAACTCGTCAATCAGTATACTGTAGAGACTGTTGCTGTCTTGTGGAGGCAACTCGTCAATCAGTATACTGTGGAGACTGTTGCTGTCTTGTGGAGGCAACTCGTCAATCAGTATACTGTGGAGACTGTTGCTGTCTTATGGAGGCAACTCGTCAATCAGTATACTGTAGAGACTGTTGCTGTCTTATGGAGGCAACTCGTCAATCAGTATACTGTGGAGACTGTTGCTGTCTTATGGAGGCAACTCGTCAATCAGTATACTGTGGAGACTGTTGCTGTCTTGTGGAGGCAACTCGTCAATCAGTATACTGTAGAGACTGTTGCTGTCTTGTGGAGGCAACTCGTCAATCAGTATACTGTGGAGACTGTTGCTGTCTTGTGGAGGCAACTCGTCAATCAGTATACTGTGGAGACTGTTGCTGTCTTATGGAGGCAACTCGTCAATCAGTATACTGTGGAGACTGTTGCTGTCTTGTGGAGGCAACTCGTCAATCAGTATACTGTGGAGACTGTTGCTGTCTTGTGGAGGTCGTCAATCAGTATACTGTGGAGACTGTTGCTGTCTTATGGAGGCAACTCGTCAATCAGTATACTGTGGAGACTGTTGCTGTCTTATGGAGGCAACTCGTCAATCAGTATACTGTGGAGACTGTTGCTGTCTTGTGGAGGCAACTCGTCAATCAGTATACTGTGGAGACTGTTGCTGTCTTGTGGAGGCAACTCGTCAATCAGTATACTGTAGAGACTGTTGCTGTCTTGTGGAGGCAACTCGTCAATCAGTATACTGTAGAGACTGTTGCTGTCTTGTGGAGGCAACTCGTCAATCAGTATACTGTGGAGACTGTTGCTGTCTTATGGAGGCAACTCGTCAATCAGTATACTGTGGAGACTGTTGCTGTCTTGTGGAGGCAACTCGTCAATCAGTATACTGTAGAGACTGTTGCTGTCTTATGGAGGCAACTCGTCATAATGATGATGACACGTCAGTTGTGTGTTACAGGAAGCTCACAGCTCTGCCCGGTGAATGGCTGGACATTTAAATGCTCTTGACACTAAAGCTTCTTATACAGAGGTCTGAATACTTAATTGAAACTATAAGAAAACGGCATCCTCACCTCTGTTTTGGTAAAAAAAAAAAAACAGCTAAGGTAAGGACCTGAAGAATTGTAACCACTCTCAAATTCATGGACAGAGCTATGGATTCAAGGACTGACCATCCATGATATCAACATTATACACTGCTCAAAAAAATGAAGGGGACACTTAAACAACACAATGTAACTCCAAGTCAATCACACTTCTGTGAAATCAAACTGTCCACTTAGGAAGCAACACTGAATGACAACACATTTCACATGCTGTTGTGCAAATGGAATAGACAACAGATGGAAATTATATGCAATTAGCAAGACACCCCCAATATAGGAGTGGTTTGGCAGGTGGTGACCACAGACCACTCCTCAGTTCCTATGCTTCCTGGCTGATGTTTTGGTCACTTTTGAATGCTGGCGGTGCTTTCACTCTAGTGGTAGCATGAGACAGAGTCTACAACCCACACAAGTGGCTCAGGTAGTGCAGCTCATACAGGATGGGACATCAATGCGAGCTGTGGCAAGAAGGTTTGTTGTGTGTGTTAGCGTAGTGTCCAGAGCATGGAGGCGCTACTAGGAGACAGGCCAGTACATCAGGAGACATGGAGGAGGCCGTAGGAGGTCAACAACCCAGCAGCAGGACCGCTACTTCTGCTTTTGTGCAAGGAGGAGCAGGAGGAGCACTGCCAGAGCCCTGCAAAATGATCTCCAGCAGGCCACAAATGTGCATGTGTCTGCTCAAACGGTCAGAAACAGACTCCATGAGGGTGGTATGAGGGCTCGACATCCACAGGTGGGGGTTGTGCTTACAGCCCAACACCGTGCAGGATGTTTGGCATTTGCCAGAGAACACCAAGAATGGCAAATTCGCCATTGGCGCCCTGTGCTCTTCACAGATGAAAGCAGATTCACACTGAGCACATGAGACAGACGTGATAGTCTGGAGACGCCGTGGAGACGGTTCTGCTGCCTGCAACATCCTCCTGCATGACCGGTTTGGCAGTGGGTCAGTCATGGTGTGGGGTGGCATTTCTTTGGGGGCCGCACAGCCCTCCATGTGCTCGCCAGAGGTAGCCTGACTGCCATTAGGTACCGAGATGAGATCCTCAGACCCCTTGTGAGACCATATGCTGGTGCGGTTGGCCCTGGGTTCCTCCTAATGCAAGACAATGCTAGACCTCATGTGGCTGGAGTGTGTCAGCAGTTCCTGCAAGAGGAAGGCATTGATGCTATGGACTGACCCGACCGTTCCCCAGACCTGAATCCAATTGAGCACATCTGGGACATCATGTCTCGCTCCATCCACCACAGACTGTCCAGGAGTTGGCGGATGCTTTAGTCCAGGTCTGGGAGGAGATCCCTCAGGAGAACATCCGCCACCTCATCAGGAGCATACCCAGGCGTTGTAGGGAGGTCATACATGCACGTGGAGGCCACACACACGACTGAGCCTCATTTTGACTTGTTTTAAGGACATTAAATCAAAGTTAGATCAGCCTGTAGTGTGGTTTTCCACTTTAATTTTGAGTGTGACTCCAAATCCAGACCATGGGTTGATAAATTCGATTTCCATTGATCATTTTTGATTAGTGGTTAGAGCGTTGGACTAGTAACCGGAAGGTTGCGAGTTCAAACCCCCAAGCTGACGAGGTACAAATCTGTCATTCTGACCCTGAACAGGCAGTTAACCCACTGTTCCCAGGCCGTCATTGAAAATAAGAATTTGTTCTTAACTGACTTGCCTGGTTAAATAAAGGTAAAATTAAAATAAATAAAAATTAAATAAAAAAAACATTTTTGTGTGATTTTGTTGTCAACACATTCAACTATGTTTTTTGTTTTAATAAGAATATTTCATTCATTCAGATCTAGGATGTGTTATGTTAGTGTTCCCTTTATTTTTTTGAGCAGTGTATTATTTAACCATGCTATGATGCTATACAGTGTTTGTATAACATTTACTTTGTTTACAAAAATTGTAATAAAACAAGCTCATATTTTGGGTTCTGATGGGGTACAACAGTTGAACTGAGCCCATGAGGAATTTATAAGTTATATTCCTCAAGAATCAATGGCTAAACACTGTATCATTTATTTATTTTACATTTTAAGTCAAAAAAAGGATGTTGCAATTAAAGATTCTAGCTTTAATCTAATTTAAGGACGTTTCATATGTTTTTTGGGGAATTCGAAAAAAAAAAATATTAGATTTGTTTCAAAATATATCTAATGAATAACTATCTTTGTAAGTAATTGATTATGGATAAGTTTCTTTCACATTTGATGAATATGTGAGATATGCATTAGAAGTGTATTTTTTTTATTGGACACAGAGAGAATATATCAAATTCCGCCAAGGCTATGCATGTCTGTAGACTCTAAAGATGTCAATGAATGAGGTGTAGTTATACTTCAAACTTAAATCCATTAGAGGGTAGACCTTTTTCTTTGCCAACCCTTCAGCATTGTCGGTATATATATATATATACACTGGGCTGCTGTTGTATGTGTTATACTGTTGGATATGTATGGAAAGGTGTTTGGTTTTTAAGCATTATGTGGGGCAGATGGGTTACGGTTTGAATTCTAATAAAACAGCAAACATACTATACCCAGACAATTGTACATTTTAAATCAACAGTAAATGATCAGAATGCATTGACATTTTACATTCAATTGTTTTTGCATAAAGATGACCTAAAAGTTAGTCACGTATATCATTGGTCTTCTACTCCATGAGAATGTTTTTTTGTGTGTGTGTGTTTTCCTCTGGCTTTTTAGAAGAAAGATACAAAATAGCATTCCATAACTAAAGGCTAGAATAACAAAGATCTGTTGTGGAAATTCTACACAGGGACACTCAAAGTCAATCTTTAAATAATCATCCTTTATTATTAGTGCTCTGGAGAGATTTCAACAAACTCAATGCACCAAGTACACGTGTTGATCAGGAGCTCTACCGGGGCAGTCCCGTTAGTTCTCTTATAGACTTCAGACAAGTTATATTGGCATTATTTAGCTGATTCATAATTCATCATTAATTCATCATTAGCGTTTGCTTCATTCATGTGACCGACCAAAACTGGTTCATGCATGTGACAGACTAATACTGGTTCATGCGTGTGACAGACTAATACTGGTTCATGCGTGTGACAGACTAATACTGGTTCATGCGTGTGACAGACTAATACTGGTTCATTCATGTAACAGACTAATACTGGTTCATGCATGTAACAGACTAATACTGGTTCATGCATGTGACAGACTAATACTGGTTCATGCGTGTGACAGACTAATACCTCACGAGGCTTCGTCTCTCTAAGCTGAAACTGAGATATTTCTCATTCCCAAAAACAAGGGTCTGGGCATACTGCCAAATTGCAGATACTGAAAGTGAGGATTCGTTCAATAAGTCACTTTCATGAACACAGAAATTGGTTATTAGAAAAGCACAAACATTACATTTTCCTCACAGATCTCCACAGCTGGAGTGAACTTCCCAGGAGAGCTGACATAAGCTGAATACAGTATGAGCATGCTGAAGGTGATGCATTTGGCCTCATTGAAGTTATGAGGAAGCTTTTAAGACAGAAAAGGCAGCACAAAGCACAAGAGAGACAGGAGTCCTATATAGCCCAACACAGCCCAGAAACCAATAGCTGAACCCACATTACACTCTAGAATGATCTTCTCCTGATATGTTTTCATATTCTTGTAGGGGAAAGGAGGGGAGACTGTTAACCAAAGAGCACAGATCAGGACCTGTATGAGAGTGAAAGCCAGAACACTGAGTCTCTGCTGTGGATGACCAAACCATTTCATGACATTACTGGCTGGAAGTGTAGCCCTGAAGGCCATCAACACCACTATTGTTTTCTCCAGAACACAAGAGATGCAGAGGACGAAGTTGATGCCAAACGCTGTGTGACGCAGCATACAGGACCAGTCAGAGGGCCGGCCAATGAAAGTAAGAGAACACAGAAAACACAGAGTCAAGGAGAAGAGCAGCAGGAAGCTCAGCTCAGAGTTGTTGGCCCTGGCGATGGGGGTCTCTCTGAATTGGAATAAAATTGTTTCTATCATAATAGTTAAACAAACCAATCAAATATACCAAAAACAAAATGACCCTCATGACCTCAGAATAGGACAGGAATTCAATCTATCCCTCCCTCTCCCATTGGATCAGTGCTGGACTGGGCACTTCATGCACTCGGCTGAATCTGTTTGGAGACAAAATCCACAAAAAAACACAACGTTAATGATTCAGGAAAACAAACAGACTCACATAAGGAGAGTGTGTGTATTCATGTTCACTCATGTGCATGTCAATCATCAATGCTTGTTCACTGTAAAGTGTTACTTGACCTGTCTCAATACTTTACTGGGGCAAAGCAACACTAGCTAACTTTTTTTTTTTTTTTTTTTTTACCTTTATTTAACCAGGCAAGTCAGTTAAGAACACATTCTTATTTTAAATGACGGCCTGGGAACAGTGGGTTAACTGCCTGTTGAGTGGCAGAACAACAGATTGGTACCTTGTCAGCTCGGGGGTTTGAACTCGCAACCTTCCGGTTACTAGTCCAACGCTCTAACCACTAGGCTACCCTGCCAACTGCAAGTTCAAATCCCTGAGCTGACAAATCTGTTGTTCTGAACAGGCTGTTAACCCACTGTTCCTAGGCCGTCAATGAAAATAAGAATTTGTTCTTAACTGACTTGCCTAGTTAAATAAAGGTAAAATAATAAATAAAAAAACATACCAACAGGGGCTGAGTGGCTGAGCTTCAGTGTAATTGTTGTGTTATTAAATATCATGCAGGATAGCATACTGACTCCCCAGCCAGAGATATGAGACAATATGTTAATGTACCGTCTCTCTACGTCCTCCCCAGATAATGCTAGAAACCACTTCCAAGGTCCCGATGTAGCACTATGTAAGTGTATAAGTTCATATCTGGCTGGGGAATCTCCATTGCTGTAAAAAAAGTAAAAAAAGAAGCCTCTTCTCCCAGTATGTAAGTAGGGCAAATGTTAGAGGGGAAAGTATTTTTTTTATGTAGCTTTTGCATTCATCGTTCTGTTGCTGTATTATCAGACTACAGTGAAATCATTTATTTTACTTTAAATGATTTCCAATAGACAAAGGTCACAGTTATAGAGCGGTATATAGGAAATAAACCTCAGATGTACAGTAGATTAAAAGATCACTCATAATATTGAAAACAATAAAACTCACCTGAAACAGGATACACACTTCTTACACCTTGGTAGATCTGGTAAACTCTGGAAGTTGGGTACCCTGCTGTCGTACTCTGTCTGGAAGGTGAAGATGCCTCCGACCACGAGTTCCACGTCCTTGGCCAAGTCTGGCAGCTCTGCCCTGCAGCCTGGACACCGGCTCTCCCTCCCCCATCACCACCAGCAGCACCAACAGGACCAGCTCCAGCAGTGGAACGGCTCCAGGCTCCGTAGTGTAGTCTAGAGATAGGGATGGCTCCATAGTACAGTCTAGAGCTGGGGATGGCTCCGTAGTGCAGTCTAGAGCTAGGGATGGCTCCGAAGTGTACTCTAGAGCTAGGGATCGCTCCGTAGTGTAGTCCAGAGCTAGGGATGGCTCCGTAGTGCAGTCTAGATCTAGGGCTGGCTCCGTAGTGCAGTCTGGAGCTCGGGCTGGCTACGTAGTGCAGTCGAGAGATAGGGCTGGTGCCGTAGTGCAGTCTGTAGCTGGGGCTGGCTCCGTAGTGCAGTCGAGAGATAGGGCTGGTGCCGTAGTGCAGTCTGGAGCTCGGGCTGGCTCCGTAGTGCAGTCGAGAGATAGGGCTGGTGCCGTAGTGCAGTCTGTAGCTGGGGCTGGCTCCGTAGTGCAGTCTGGAGCTCGGGCTGGCTCCGTAGTGCAGTCGAGAGATAGGGCTGGTGCCGTAGTGCAGTCTGTAGCTGGGGCTGGCTCCGTAGTGCAGTCTGGAGCTCGGGCTGGCTCCGTAGTGCAGTCGAGAGATAGGGCTGGTGCCGTAGTGCAGTCTGTAGCTCGGGCTGGCTCCGTAGTGCAGTCTGTAGCTCGGGCTGGCTCCGTAGTGCAGTCTGTAGCTCGGGCTGGCTCCGTAGTGCAGTCGAGAGATAGGGCTGGTGCCGTAGTGCAGTCTGTAGCTCGGGCTGGCTCCGTAGTGCAGTCTGTAGCTCGGGCTGGCTCCGTAGTGCAGTCTGTAGCTGGGGCTGGCTCCGTGGTTCTTACTCCTCACAGCTCCTCTTTTTATACTCTCTGAACCCTGCGTCTGTCTCAGAGCCTTTACCACAGAGGCCCTGTCTGTCGGTGCTCCCGCCCCTTGCTCCTGTCCCCGTCCACATCCTGCCCACACACCCCTCAACCTGGCATGAAGGAGGTGTGACACGTCTCTGAGGCATCGAGAGCATGACATAGGGGTGTTAAGAGAGCATAGGAGAGCCAGCCAGCGCCGGGCGACCCAACGCATGCGCACTGCATGATTTAGGCTATAGATCTCTCTAACTACTGTACCATAGGTAGTACCGTAGTGTCCACGGTCTAATGGATCACTGGAAAGATGTGGCACATACATATCTGGGCATGTTGCTGCTATTTGACATGCTCCAAAGCTCTGTTACAGCCGTTCAAATTCACAGACATTAAAATGTGTGGCGGCTGCAGTCTGTGAGATGTACAGAAAATAAATCAGGGGGTTTTATGCAATCGACCTTTACTTGCCAAAACCATTTGCAAAATACATTTTTAAAAATAACAACATGAAGCTGGACTCATTGAGGGTATAAATGTGTACCCATAACTAGATCTCCTTACTTCACCAGCTGGGGTTGTTGAGGTTCTCAGTCTGCAAAGGTCAACTGTCCTTTTAGAAGAGCTTTATCAGCAACCAGGAGAGGATGAGGCACCACCATGGCCTCTCAACCAGGAGAGGATGAGGCACCGCCATGGACTCTCAACCAGGAGAGGATGAGGCACCACCATGGACTCTCAACCAGGAGAGGATGAGGCACCGCCATGGACTCTCAACCAGGAGAGGATGAGGCACCACCATGGACTCTCAACCAGGAGAGGATGAGGCACTGCCATGGACTCTCAACCAGGAGAGGATGAGGCACCACCATGGACTCTCAACCAGGAGAGGATGAGGCACCGCCATGGACTCTCAACCAGGAGAGGATGAAGCACCACCATGGACTCTCAACCAGGAGAGGATGAGGCACCGCCATGGACTCTCAACCAGGAGAGGATGAGGCACCGCCATGGACTCTTAACCAGGAGAGGATGAGGCACCACCATGGACTCTCAACCAGGAGAGGATGAGGCACCACCATGGACTCTCAACCAGGAGAGGATGAGGCACCACCATGGACTCTCAACCAGGAGAGGATGAGGCACCGCATGGACTCTCAACCAGGAGAGGATGAGGCACCACCATGGACTCTCAACCAGGAGAGGATGAGGCACCGCCATGGACTCTCAACCAGGAGAGGATGAGGCACCACCATGGACTCTCAACCAGGAGAGGATGAGGCACCGCCATGGACTCTCAACCAGGAGAGGATGAGGCACCGCCATGGACTCTCAACCAGGAGAGGATGAGGCACCGCCATGGACTCTCAACCAGGAGAGGATGAAGCACCATCATGGACTCTCAACCAGGAGAGGATGAGGCACCGCCATGGACTCTCAACCAGGAGAGGATGAGGCACCGCCATGGACTCTTAACCAGGAGAGGATGAGGCACCACCATGGACTCTCAACCAGGAGAGGATGAGGCACCGCCATGGACTCTCAACCAGGAGAGGATGAGGCACCGCCATGGACTCTCAACCAGGAGAGGATGAGGCACCACCATGGACTCTCAACCAGGAGAGGATGAGGCACCACCATGGACTCTCAACCAGGAGAGGATGAGGCACCACCATGGACTCTCAACCAGGAGAGGATGAGGCACCGCCATGGACTCTCAACCAGGAGAGGATGAAGCACCACCATGGACTCTCAACCAGGAGAGGATGAGGCACCACCATGGACTCTCAACCAGGAGAGGATAAAGCACCACCATGGACTCTCAACCAGGAGAGGATGAGGCACCACCATGGACTCTCAACCAGGAGAGGATGAGGCACCGCCATGGACTCTCAACCAAGAGAGGATGAGGCACCGCCATGGACTCTCAACCAGGAGAGGATGAGGCGCCGCCATGGACTCTCAACCAGGAGGGATGAGGCACCGCATGGACTCTCAACCAGGAGAGGATGAGGCGCCACCATGGACTCTCAACCAGGAGAGGATGAGGCACCACCATGGACTCTCAACCAGGAGAGGATGAGGCACCACCATGGACTCTCAACCAGGAGAGGATGAGGCACCACCATGGACTCTCAACCAGGAGAGGATGAGGCACCACCATGGACTCTCAACCAGGAGAGGATGAGGCACCACCATGGACTCTCAACCAGGAGAGGATGATGCACCACCATGGACTCTCAACCAGGAGGGATGAGGCACCGCCATGGACTCTCAACCAGGAGAGGATGAGGCACCAGCATGGAATCTCAATGACACCTGTCCAACCTCAGTTATCCAGTATGTCCCTTTGTATTACAGTGGTTGGGATAAAGTGACAGGCTCATATCTGGGTACATGGTTCATTTGATAGTATAGTGTATTTTTGTAGTATAATTGCTAAAGAGTAGGTTTAAAGAGATTCGGTCAAATAGATTATCCTGCCCTGGTTTAGGCCTCTTCGTATGTAAGGAGAGGGCAGCATTTTTTTGTGTTTATCTACAAAACACTCATGCAACAAAACAAAACGTCCTATCTGTCTGTCATCATTAATTCAATTTAGACTTAGAAATGAACAAACCTGGTCTCAGGATTCGATTTACACTCGAGGCCCCTTCGGTCTCCACAGAGTTGGGTTTTTGCATCATTCATGTGGAACAACTTACCGAGCTCTCTGAAATGAGATGTTCTGAACCCCCCCGTGTTCTGATCCCCCCCGTGTTCTGATCCCCCCCGTGTTCTGATCCCCCCGTGTTCTGATCCCCCCCGTGTTCTGATCCCCCCCGTGTTCTGATCCCCCCCCCCGTGTTCTGATCCCCCCCCCCGTGTTCTGATCCCCCCCGTGTTCTGATTCCCCCCCGTGTTCTGATCCCCCCCGTGTTCTGATCCCCCCGTGTTCTGATCCCCCCCGTGTTCTGATCCCCCCCGTGTTCTGATCCCCCCCGTGTTCTGATCCCCCCGTGGTCAGTTCAGACACCTCTATGTTAATAATAAATGTGTCTGCTTTTCTGAATGTGTTTTGTAATTTTGTATATTGTATGTTGTATGTGTTTGCTGTATTTATGCAGGACTCATCTGTAAAAGAGAGCATAGTCTTAGTATGACTTCGCTTTGAAAACATTTAAATAAAAAAATACATTTAAAAATACAAAAAGAGGCACGTTGCACTATAAAATGGAGTGCAATGGATCATAATGTTCTATTGATTGAAGACTATTGTTAACCCTGTAGGCACCTTGCAACTAACCAGAGGTCAGTTACATTACAACGTAATGGATTATCATTACCCCCAACCAAATGAATTAGGACTTTTTCATTGTTTTTCAGTTATTCAAATTCTTGATCCTGTGCAGTTTTAAATCAAATGTAAACACCAAAACATATATTTCAATTTACTTGAGAAGAAATAGCGAATCATGCAAAGGTGGTCACTATTTGACAGAATCTGTATATTACAGTATACTGTGTCTTTGGATGGGAAGCTGCTACTGTTGTTGTTGTGTTAAATGATGAGCTAGGGGCCTTGAGGTGTTTACTCCCCCGGGACTGTGCTCTGTGGCATTAGCAGCAGCTCCTCTGGACCTGGAGAGACACATCCCACTGTACGTGTGTGTGTCAAAGGGACTGCTTGTCTGTACCAGATGGTTACCTGTCTGTCTGTTTGACTGCATGTCTGTCTGTCTGTCTGTCTGTCTGTCTGTCTGTCTGTCTGTCTGTCTGTTTGACTGCATGTCTGTCTGTCTGTCTGTCTGTCTGTCTGTCTGTCTGTCTGTCTGTTTGACTGCATGTCTGTCTGTCTGTCTGTCTGTCTGTCTGTCTGTCTGTCTGTCTGTTTGACTGCATGTCTGTCTGTCTGTCTGTCTGTCTGTCTGTCTGTCTGTCTGTCTGTCTGTTTGACTGCATGTCTGTCTGTCTGTCTGTCTGTTTGTCTGTCTGTCTGTCTGTCTGTCTGTCTGTCTGTCTGTCCGTCTGCCTGTCTGTTTGACTGCATGTCTGTCTGTTTGTCTGCCTGTCTGTCTGTCTGTCTGTCTGTCTGTCTGTCTGTCTGTCTGTCTGTCTGTTTGACTGCATGTCTGTCTGTTTGTCTGCCTGTCTGTCTGTCTGTCTGTCTGTCTGTCTGTCTGTCTGTCTGTCTGTCTGTCTGTTTGACTGCATGTCTGTCTGTTTGTCTGCCTGCCCTGTGTTTTCCTGCACAAAATAACTTATGGAGACAGCCTGTCTATCTTTGACAATGTCCTAATGTTCATGTTTCAATATCTATTATTTCACAAAAGGTTTTTGTTGATTGTGATTTATTTAAATACACACAACACTAAAATCACTAAACACTAAACAGTTAGTGATTCATATTCTTTTAACAAGGTTCAAACATGCAGCAGTTGTTGTCTCACAGTTTACTCCAGAACATTTGACAAACAGTATATCAATTAGTAGGCCCCAAAATGTTCTAAAATATGTTAATGACGTATATCATTGGATGTTTTCCCCATCATATGTTTCTTGGTGTTTTGCTCTGGCCTCAGCAGTATAATGAAACATTTAGGAGCAAATATGCAGAAAAGTAAACCAAAACTAGAAGCCAGAATAGCAAAGATCTCCACAGCTACAGTGAACTTCCCAGGAGAGCTGACATAAGCTGGGATAAAGGTGATCCAGACAGCACAGAATATGAGCATGCTAAAGGTGATGAATTTGGCCTCATTGAAGTTATCAGGCAGCTTCCGAGCCAGAAAAGCCAGCACAAAGCACAAGAGAGCCAGGAGTCCTATATAGCCCAACACAGCCCAGAAACCAATAGCTGAACCCACATTACACTCTAGAATGATCTTGTCCTGATATGTTTTCATATTCTTGTAGGGGAAAGGAGGGGAGACTGTTAACCAAAGAGCACAGATCAGGACCTGTATGAGAGTGAAAGCCAGAACACTGAGTCTCTGCTGTGGAGGACCAAACCATTTCATAACATTACTGGCTGGAAGTGTAGCCCTGAAGGCCATCAACACCACTATTGTTTTCCCCAGAACACAAGAGATGCAGAGGACGAAGGTGATCCCAAACGCTGTGTGACGCAGCATACAGGACCACTCAGAGGGCCGGCCAATGAAAGTAAGAGAACACAGAAAACACAGAGTCAAGGAGAAGAGCAGCAGGAAGCTCAGCTCAGAGTTGTTGGCCCTGACGATGGGGGTCTCTCTGTAACAGTAGAAAATGAATGATGTCATCACAGTAAGAAACACCCCTAGCAATGAAAACAAGGCCAGCAGTGTCCCCATGATTTCCTCATAAGATAAGAATTCAACTTCTTTCGGGCGGCAGGAATCTCTGTACTTGTTGGACCAGTATTCCAGCTGGCACCTCATACATTCGATGGAATCTGAAGTTAGATGGAAAAAAACAACAGTTTTACTTCCACTTTTACAATCGTAAAGCAATTACATACTAAGATCGATGTCTGAAATTTGACATCATTTAAAATGTTTTTGTTTTTTTTTAGGAGCGTGCCTCTGGCACCTGTGTCGATTTCTGAGTGACTGTTTCAGTGAGCCGTAATGCTGTGTGTTTGCTCATCACCTGTAGCGTTGCTGATCTCTCCGTCTGAACATGGCACACAGTCATAACAGCATACGGGCTTTCCTTTCTGCACAGCCTTACGAGTGCCTGGGGGACAGCTCTCACTGCACACTGACACAGGTATCTTTAGGGGACAGAGAGCAGACACGGTTTAACTGTAAATGTTACATGTTTTTCTCCTGCAGGGTCTGTTACAGTTTTCACTGCACACTGACACAGGTATCTTTAGGGGACAGAGAGCAGACACGGTTTAACTGTAAATGTTACATGTTTTTCTCCAGCAGGGTCTGTTACAGTTTTCACTGCACACTGACACAGGTATCTTTAGGGGACAGAGAGCAGACACGGTTTAACTGTAAATGTTACATGTTTTTCTCCTGCAGGGTCTGTTACAGTTTTCACTGCACACTGACACAGGTATCTGATGCACAGAAAACAGCGAAAACAACCACAACAACTCAATCAAAAGCAGTGTAATGACAGAATCATGTTAATATACTTGTGTACACTTAGATCCTAAAATGTATTTTGACCTAGAATATGAAGAATACATATAGTTTTGTATTCACTGTAGAATATATATAGAGAGAGAGATGTTTGAGTGACTAAGAGCCTCACCATTTTACTACGTCCTCTCCATATGACACTGACGTTATTCATCATGAACTGGTGGCCTTTTGGCAGTGCGGCATCATAGGTACCGACGGTGACTCCTTCCATAGTGCCTGGGTTAGTGGTTTGTAAGTTAACCAGTTCGTATCTAGCCGGTGAGTCTCCATTGCCGTCGAAGAACACTCTCTCCCCCTCCTCTGTTGTGAAATTCACTGTTTGAAGGTAATACAAAACCTTTTGTGGTTTTTCGGGGGGAAGAAATTACAAAACTAGTTCAGCTACTGAAAAAGTTTAAGAAATAAAACGCACAATTTCTCACCAGTGTATTTGTTTATGATACGTAACGTGTGACAATGAAAACTAGTGAATTTTCTTGACTGGTTCCTGCTCACCTGCCAGGGCTGTATGCGTGTGGGTTGAGCACAGCTGCCGTTATAGAAGGGTCCCCGGCTCTCCTCACATGTCAACAGGTTGTGGAGGGCGTGAGCTACAGCATACACAGACTTATACACGTTATTAGTGAATGTGAACTCGGACACATCTGTGAACGTGTTCTGCACGTCTCTTAAACTCTCAGAGCCGTTGCATGGCTTCCTCTTCGGTTCTGTAGTCATATTGAGTGAGCAGTCGAACACAATCTCCCAGAAATCCCTGAGAAACATGCTGTCGGGGAAGTGAGAAGGGTGGACATCCTTCAGATGCTCTCCCAGCCCAGGGATGTGAGCCCTGGTCACTGTGAAGCCTATGGCGCCCAGCAGGGTGCTGTGTCCCTCGATGGCAGTGAGAGAAGGATCTGTGATCCATGCATCGCTGCCAATCCACTGCAGTCCTGTGATATTGTGCCTGTAGAGCTCACTCACCAGAACCTTGATCTCCCTGTGGGTCATGAAGGCCATGATGACCTTTGAACTGGACTGTTTAATAATCTCCACAATCCTGAGAATCTCATGGCGCGGACCTGTCTGCTCAAATGCCTCAGAGTATTCTATACACACTCCCTCCTCCTGGGCAGCTAGCATGAAGGTGGCAAGGCCTCTATTCCCGTAGTCATTATCACTGCTTATAGCCCCCACCCAGCTCCAGCCAAAGTGCTTGACCAGTTGGGCCAAGGCTCTGCTCTGGTAGAAGTCACTGGGAATGGTTCTGAAGAAGGAAGGGAACTCTTTTCTGTTACTCAGACACCCACAGGTGGCGAAGTGGCTGATCTGTTTAAGTGAGGGTCCCAAAAGACAGTTTGTGACATTAGTGACAAAATATCACACCACTTCTGAAAATGGCAGCACATCTTATCACAGCACTTCTGAATATCACAACACTTCTAAATATGGCAGCACTTCTGAATATCACAGCACTTCTGAATATCACAGCACTTCTGAATATCACAGCACTTCTGAATATCACAACACTTCTGAATATCACAGAATAGATTATACTGTAGATACTTGTGCATTTGATTTAAAAGTGTGAAGTAGTAATTTTTTCAAGCTGACATTGTATTAACTAGGCAGTTTATGTTGTTCAATTTATGTTAATTTTGTATCTTACCACTGGTATTTGAAACCTCCCAACCATCTGTGCCATTCCGATAGTAGGTGTTGATCCAGAATGCCCAAGGATGGCCTGGACTGTGTCCGATTCAGTGCAGTTATTGTCATTGATTATGCTCTTCTGTCCGTTCACCAGAGCCATCGCAGCTCTCAGTATATCCATAGTGCCACAGTGATTGTAGATTTTGTATCCAAGCTTAATGCCTGGAAGAATTTCATAGTTTCTGTTGATCTCCTCAATTGCAAAGATCATTGTTTGAGCAAACTGGAATTCTCTGAAATTATAACTAAAAGAATGTGTAGTTAGAAATTATTTAATACACTTTATACTTCAAATAACAAAAAACAACAACGTTTGAATCAAATAAACATGATGAATATACCTACTTTATGCATCTACGAATTTTAGGGATTGTCTGAAATGTGTCTATAACCCCATCTTGTTCGGTGCGGAACGAGAAGATGCCTCCGATGACAAGGTCCCCGTCCGTGGCCATGTCTGGCAGCTCTGCCCTGCTCTGCAGTCTGCACACAGGCTCTCCCTCCCCCATCACCACCAGCAGCACCGACAGGACCAGCTCCAGCAGTGGCATGGCTCCTGGCTCTGGAGTGCAGTCAGGGCTCTTAGACTCTACAGCTCCCGGCCTCAGCCCATATATAGCCCATGGCCCCCCGCCCTTGCAGCAGGGTTAGCTGCTATGGCTCCATCCCTGGTGTGGCTCCTGGAGGAGGAAGGTCTCAGGAGACCAGGGGACACTCAACGGTGGTACTCTCTCTGGTTGTTGGGAAGGAGGCATGGTACTCTGGTTGTTGGGAAGGTGGCATGGTACTCTCTCTGGTTGTTGGGAAGGAGGCATGGTACTCTGGTTGTTGGGAAGGAGGCATGGTACTCTGGTTGTTGGGAAGGTGGCATGGTACTCTCTCTGGTTGTTGGGAAGGTGGCATGGTACTCTCTCTGGTTGTTGGGAAGGAGGCATGGTACTCTGGTTGTTGGGAAGGTGGCATGGTACTCTCTCTGGTTGTTGGGAAGGTGGCATGGTACTCTCTCTGGTTGTTGGGAAGGAGGCATGGTACTCTGGTTGTTGGGAAGGTGGCATGGTACTCTCTCTGGTTGTTGGGAAGGAGGCATGGTACACTGGTTGTTGGGAAGGTGGCATGGTACTCTCTCTGGTTGTTGGGAAGGAGGCATGGTACTCTGGTTGTTGGGAAGGTGGCATGGTACTCTCTCTGGTTGTTGGGAAGGAGGCATGGTACTCTCTCTGGTTGTTGGGAAGGAGGCATGGTACTCTGGTTGTTGGGAAGGTGGCATGGTACTCTCTCTGGTTGTTGGGAAGGAGGCATGGTACTCTGGTTGTTGGGAAGGTGGCATGGTACTCTCTCTGGTTGTTGGGAAGGTGGCATGGTACTCTGGTTGTTGGGAAGGTGGCATGGTACTCTCTCTGGTTGTTGGGAAGGAGGCATGGTACTCTGGTTGTTGGGAAGGTGGCATGGTACTCTCTCTGGTTGTTGGGAAGGAGGCATGGTACTCTGGTTGTTGGGAAGGTGGCATGGTACTCTCTCTGGTTGTTGGGAAGGTGGCATGGTACTCTGGTTGTTGGGAAGGAGGAATGGTACTCTGGTTGTTGGGAAGGTGGCATGGTACTCTCTCTGGTTGTTGGGAAGGTGGCATGGTACTCTGGTTGTTGGGAAGGTGGCATGGTACTCTCTCTGGTTGTTGGGAAGGAGGCATGGTACTCTGGTTGTTGGGAAGGTGGCATGGTACTCTCTCTGGTTGTTGGGAAGGAGGCATGGTACTCTGGTTGTTGGGAAGGTGGCATGGTACTCTCTCTGGTTGTTGGGAAGGAGGCATGGTACTCTCTCTGGTTGTTGGGAAGGAGGCATGGTACTCTGGTTGTTGGGAAGGTGGCATGGTACTCTCTCTGGTTGTTGGGAAGGAGGCATGGTACTCTGGTTGTTGGGAAGGTGGCATGGTACTCTCTCTGGTTGTTGGGAAGGTGGCATGGTACTCTCTCAGGTTGTTGGGAAGGTGGCATGGTACTCTCTCTGGTTGTTGGGAAGATGGAATGGTACTCTCTCTGGTTGTTGGGAAGGTGGCATGGTACTCTCTCTGGTTGTTAGGAAGGTGGCATGGTACTCTCTCTGGTTGTTAGGAAGGTGGCATGGTACTCTCTCTGGTTGTTAGGAAGGTGGCATGGTACTCTCTCTGGTTGTTAGGAAGGTGGCATGGTACTCTCTCTGGTTGTTGGGAAGGTGGCATGGTACTCTCTCTGGTTGTTGGGAAGGTGGCATGGTACTCTCTCTGGTTGTTAGGAAGGTGGCATGGTAGTCTGTCTGGTTGTTAGGAAGATGGCATGGTACTCTCTGGTTGTTGGGAAGGAGGCATGGTACTCTGGTTGTTGGGAAGGTGGCATGGTACTCTCTCTGGTTGTTAGGAAGGTGGCATGGTACTCTCTCTGGTTGTTGGGAAGGTGGCATGGTACTCTCTCTGGTTGTTGGGAAGGTGGCATGGTACTCTCTCTGGTTGTTGGGAAGGTGGCATGGTACTCTCTCTGGTTGTTGGGAAGGTGGCATGGTACTCTGGTTGTTGGGAAGGTGGCATGGTACTCTCTCTGGTTGTTGGGAATGTGGCATGGTACTCTCTCTGGTTGTTGGGAAGGTGGCATGGTACTCTCTCTGGTTGTTGGGAAGGTGGCATGGTACTCTGGTTGTTGGGAAGGTAGCATGGTACTCTCTCTGGTTGTTGGGAAGGTGGCATGTTACTCTCTCTGTTTGTTGGGAAGGTGGCATGGTGCTCTCTCTGGTTGTGGGGAAGGTGGCATGGTACTCTCTCTGGTTGTTGGGAAGGTGGCATGGTACTCTCTCTGGTTGTTGGGAAGGTGGCATGGTACTCTCTCTGGTTGTTGGGAAGGTGGCATGGTACTCTGGTTGTTGGGAAGGTGGCATGGTACTCTCTCTGGTTGTTGGGAAGGTGGCATGCTACTCTCTCTGTTTGTTGGGAAGGTGGCATGTTACTCTCTCTGTTTGTTGGGAAGGTGGCATGGTGCTCTCTCTGTTTGTTGGGAAGGTGGCATGGTGCTCTCTCTGGTTGTTGGGAAGGTGGCATGGTACTCTCTCTGGTTGTTGGGAAGGAGGCATGGTACTCTGGTTGTTGGGAAGGTGGCATGGTACTCTGCTTGTTGGGAAGGAGGCCTGGTACTCTCTCTGCTTGTTGGGAAGGAGGCCTGGTACTCTCTCTGCTTGTTGGGAAGGTGGCATGTTACTCTCTCTGGTTGTTGGGAAGGTGGCATCGTGCTCTCTCTGGTTGTTGGGAAGGTGGCATGTTACTCTCTCTGTTTGTTGGGAAGGTGGCATGGTACTCTCTCTGGTTGTTGGGAAGGAGGCATGGTACTCTCTCTGGTTGTTGGGAAGGTGGCATGGTACTCTGCTTGTTGGGAAGGAGGCATGGTACTCTCTCTGCTTGTTGGGAAGGAGGCCTGGTACTCTCTCTGCTTGTTGGGAAGATGGCATGGTACTCTCTCTGGTTGTTGGGAAGGTGGCATGGTACTCTGGTTGTTGGGAAGGTGGCATGGTACTCCCTCTGGTTGTTGGGAAGATGGCATGGTGCTCTGGTTGTTGGGAAGATGGCATGGTACTCTCTCTGGTTGTTGGGAAGATTAGCATGGTACTCTCTCTGGTTGTTGAGAAGGTTAGCATGGTATTCAGGTTATATACCTCATTCAATACATTTTAGCCATACTCTGACAATAAAAACAAATTCTATTAAATTGGACTTAGTTCATAATCAAAAAAACAACCAATTAAATTTCTAGTTATGCATGGTTTATTTTCAACATTTAAACATTCAAACCTGAAATAGTTAAAATGTAAAATTAAGTACATTATCATGAGAAACATGACTAAACAATATATGCGTTCATGCTGATTTTGTTGACATTTTTCCCATCATCATCTTTCTAGTGTTTTTCTCTGGTTTCATTAAAATTATATAACATTTAGGTGCAAATATACAGAAAAGCAACCCAAAGCTTGAGGACAGAATGGCAAAGATCTCCACAGCTACTGTGAACTTCCCAGGAGAGCTGACATAAGCTGGGATAAAGGTGATCCAGACTGCACAGAATATGAGCATGCTGAAGGTGATGAATTTGGCCTCATTGAAGTTATCAGGCAGCTTCCGAGCCAGAAAAGCCAGCACAAAGCACAAGAGAGACAGGAGTCCTATATAGCCCAACACAGCCCAGAAACCAATAGCTGAACCCACATCACACTCTAGAATGATCTTTTCCTTGTAGGTAGTGAGGTTTTTAATGGGGAAGGGAGGGGACAGGACCAACCACAGAGTGCATATCATAGCCTGGACAAACGTGAAGGACACTACAGTCAATCTCTGCTGTGGAGGACCAAACCATTTCATGACATTACTGGCTGGAAGTGTAGCCCTGAAGGCCATCAACACCACTATTGTTTTCCCCAGAACACAAGAGATGCAGAGAACGAAGGTGATCCCAAACGCTGTGTGACGCAGCATACAGGACCACTCAGAGGGCCGGCCAATGAAAGTAAGAGAACACAGAAAACACAGAGCCAAGGAGAAGAGCAGCAGGAAGCTCAGCTCAGAGTTGTTGGCCCTGACGATGGGGGTTTTCTTGTATCTGAAGAAAATAAATGCCACAATACTCGTCATACATGTTCCTAGCAGGGAGACAGCAGTCAGCAACACTCCCATGATTTCTTCATAGGAGAGAAATTCTATTTCCTTCTTTTCACACATATCCCTCTTCTTATTGGTCCAAAACTCTGGATGACATTGATTACAAGTGACAGAATCTATAAAAAAAACAAAAGGAATGTAATTAGTTTTGTAAAGACGACACACAAACTAGTTTTCACTCCAGGACAACTGTGTAGGTCGTTTTTTTCTTCTCTTATCACTGTTTGATTGTTACTACCTGTGTTATTGCTGATTTCTCCCTCTGCACATTGGATACAGTCATAACAGCATACAGGCTTTCCTTTCTGTACAGCCTTACGAGTGCCTGGGGGACAGCTGTCACTGCACACTGACACAGGCACCTGTAAAAAAAGCATTGGTTGGTTTACATTAGAGAACATGGTGACACAATCCACTCCTCTGTGTACAGTTACAAATGATAGCCTGCAACACATAGCGTGTATTTGACATTCAATTAGTCGCACCAGCTTTGCATTCTGTGTCCACACTAAGGAGCTGTTGTTGATGGTGAGTTGCCTGTCTGCAGGTCGGGAGGCGTCGTAAAGACCCACGGTGACAAACTCCACACTGCCGTCCTCTTTCGGCTGCCAGTTTATGATGTCATACTTGGCAGTAACGTCCCCTTTCCCGTTGAAATACACCTCCTCCCCTTCCTTTGTCTTGAAACGCACATTTTTTATGTGCTCGAGAATCTAAGGAGACATAACAATAACAGTAATAATATTAACATAGCAGGAATGTTCACAAACTAGCTTTTTTGTTGTTGTTTGAACTGAAATGTCTGACATATGAAAATCTGAGTTACACTTCCTAATGAGTGCTTATCAACTCACTGTCTGTGGATCAGGTTGTGTCTTGTTGCCACACGTCTCCCCACAGCCCCAAACATTATGGAGGGCATGGGCCACAGCCAGAACACCTTTATAGACATTATTAAAGATAGCCATAAGAGACAGATCAGTGAAGATGTTCTGCAACCCAGACAGATTCTCCCTGCCTGTACACTCTCGCTGAGACTGACCCGTCTCGGACTCTGAGCTCTCACCCTGCCTGAAGCGACAATCAAACAGAGCCTCCCAGAACTCAGTGAACATGCTGCTGTCAATGCCGGCGGAGTTAAGCGGCCTCACGTCCAGGATGAACTCTCCCAGCCCTGTGACATGGGCTTTCGCGATGGACAGGCCTATGGCTCCGTTTAGGACGTGGTGGGCATCCACCCTGGCGATGTAGGAGTCAATGATCCATCCCTCGGAGCCCACCCACTGGTAGCCTGTCAGATTGTGGAGGGCAAATTGCCTCACCAGCAAGTCTAGGTCCAGGAAGGAGAGGAAGGCAACAATGACCTTGGATTTGGACGTCTTGATGCTCTCTATGACCCTCTGCAGCTTCTCCTCAGGGTCTGTCCTGAAGAAGGCCACAGAGTACTCCAGACAGATCCCCAGCTGCTCTGCCGTCTCAATGAACGTGGCCATGCCGTTATTTCCATAGTCGTCGTTGGTTCGGATGGCGCCCACCCAAGTCCATCCAAAGTGCTTGACCAGCTGGGCCAAGGCTCTGCTCTGGTAGCGGTCACTGGGGATGGTTCTGAAGAAGGAGGGGTACTTGACTTTATCACTCAGACACCCACATGTGGCAAAGTGGCTGATCTGAGGAAATAAATTGTACAGGATTCACAATAGACAACCAATTAGGACATACAACTATCTATCAACAGTATAAGAATAGACAACACATACTACTATTTAGGGGGGAAAGCATTTTTCAAAAAGTTTTTAATGACTACCAATGAGCATGTTTTTGAGTTAATGTATAGAACATCTTAATTCACTGATACCCTCTTGACTCCTAACCCTGCCCTCTCCCTACCATCGGGATATGGAAGGGACCGAGGACGGTAGCAGTGGCCATGCTGGGTGAGGAGGAGTCCTCCCCGATGATGGCCTGAACCTGGGCTGGTCTGGAGCAACCTGAACCCTCTGTGGCTGTGTCCTGGTTCCCGTTAGCCAGCGCCAGGGCCACCCTCACCCCTCTGGCTATGGAGCCACATGAGTCATAGATCTTATAGCCTAGAGAGACACCGGGCAACAGGGATGTGCTGTTGTTGATCTCCTCTATGGCAAACAGCATAGCCTGGGTAAACTGGAACGCTCTGAAATTCAGACTGGTTCCAACACGACAGTTGTTAATGTCAGGGTTTGGGGTTCAAATGTTCCCTGACTAAAAATGCACAATATAAAAAAAATATATATTTTGTAAGAAATTATTCTAGAGATACATTATTGAAACCGATAATTGTTGATTACCATAGCAAAGAAAATAAGGAATTAGCTGTTTTCTTAATATGTATGTTGTTCTTGAAACTTACCCATAGTATTTTCCCTGATTTTCAATATTATGCCAACCTTATTCCTGCCAGTAGTTTACCTGGTGCACTGCAGAGGTGGTGGGCTCTGTGTGTAGTTCAGCTCTCTGTTCTGCCAGCTGCTGTGGAATGAGAAGATGCCTCCCAGAATGATGTCTCCGTCCTTGGCCAGCTGTGGGTACTCTGGACCTCCTCTCCGCCTGCACATCACCAGGCCCTCTGGCGCTGACTTGGATAGAGCAGCCACCAGAACCAGCTGTAGCATCGCCCAGCCCTGCTCTGGCCACCTATGTGTGGACAGCATACCTGACACTGCTAGGCTTCTGTAGTGTGCTGGGCTGGCATTACACAGGGATGGCAAGGCTGAAACTGATATTTATACGGTGTCACACTCCACCAGGGAACGAGCACCATTGGGCATCAGTGAGGGAGGTGCTACATTGTGTCATGATAACAACACTGTATTGATTGCCGGAAAATTACTGGCTTGATTAGTGTGGAATTGTTTTAAGAAGGTCATTCCAAGGATGATTATGACACTGTATTGATTAGTAGAAAATGACTGGCATGATTAGTGTGGAATTGTCTTTAGAAGGTCATTCCAAGGATGATTATGACACTGCATTGATTAATAGAAAATGACTGGCATGATTAGTGTGGAATTGTTTTAAGAAGGTCCTTCCAAGGATGATTATGACACTGTATTGATTTGTAGAAAATGACTGGCATGATTAGTGTGGAATTGTTTTAAGAAGGTCATACCAAGGATCATTTTGCTATTTCATTTTGAATTTTAAGACCTCTTGAAATATCAAAAAAATATCCCCCAAAAATATTTGATGAAACATTGAATTTGGCCTTACTGCTAGTAGCCCATACAAATGCATTGAGTAACATATTCACTACATGGAACAATAGATAGTCCCCCCAAAAAAATCTAAAGGAAGTTTGTTCTGAAGTGTCTGTCTTACATCTGACAGATATGAGAAAGATCAGGAAATGTAACAATATATTTTTCGCACTTAATGGTCTCCATGTAACGTAACAAAATGTGAAAAAGTGAAAAAGTCAAGGGGTCTGAATACTTTCTGAATGCATTGAATTTGGAAATTATTCAGACCCCTTGAATTTTTCCACATTTTGTTACGTTACAGCCTAATTCTAAAATTGATTAAATCGTTTTCCCCCTCATCAATCTACACAATACCCCATATCGACAAAGCAAAAAAAGGAAAAAAAAAATGTTGTTGAAATTTCTTACAACAAATTATAATAATATCACATTTACATAAGTATTCAAACCCTTTACTCGGTACTTTGGCAGTGATTACAGCCTTGAGGTATGAGGCTACAAGCTTGGTACACCTGTATTTGGGGAGTTTATCCCATTCTTCTCTCAAGCCTTGTCAGGTTGGATGGGGAGTATTGCAGCACAGATATTTTCAGAGATGTTCGATTGTGTTCAAGTCCTGGCTCTGGTTGGGGCACTACAGGACATTCAGAGGCTTGTCCCGA
Organism: Oncorhynchus masou masou; assembly: GCF_036934945.1. Lineage (NCBI taxonomy): Eukaryota > Metazoa > Chordata > Actinopteri > Salmoniformes > Salmonidae > Oncorhynchus > Oncorhynchus masou. The sequence goes on along the minus strand of NC_088220.1, from coordinate 83,188,013 downwards.
AGCCACTCCTGCGTTGTATTGGCTGTGTGCTTAGGGTTGTTGTCCTGTTGGAAGGTGAACCTTTGCCCCAGTCTGGAGTCCTGAGTGCTCTGGCCAGGTTTACATCAAGGCTCTTTCTGTACTTTGCTCTGTTCATCTTTCCCTCAGTCGTGACTAGTCTCCCAGTCCCTGCCACTGAAAAACATCCCCACAGCATGATGCTGCCACCACCATGCTTCACTGTAGGGATGGTGCCAGGTTTTCTCTTCGACATGAGTCTGACACCTGGCTTTCAGGTCAAACAGTTCAATATTGGTTTCATCAGACCAGATAATCTTGTTTCTCATGGTCTGAAAGTCCTTTAGGTGCCTTTTGGCAAACTCCAAGTGGGCTGTGATGTGCCTTTAACTGAAGAGTGGCTTCCATCTGGCAACTCTACCATAAAGGCCTGATTGGTAGAGTGCTGCAGAGATGATTGTCCTTCTGGAAGGTTCACCAATCTCCACAGAGGAACTCTGGAGCTCTGTCATAGTGACCATCAGGTTCTTAGTCACCTCTCTGACCAAGGCCCTTCTCCCATGATTGCTCAGTTTGGCCAGGAGGCCAGCTCTAGGAAGAGTCTTGGTGGTTCAAAACTTCTTCAATTTAAGAATGATGGAGGTCACTGTGTTCTGGGGACCTTCAATGCTGCAGAAGTTTTTGGTTCCCTTCCCCATATCTGTGCCTCGACACAATCCTGTCTCAGAGCTCTATGTATAATGCCTTCAACTTCATGGCTTGGTTTTTGTTATGAATTTTTACATTTTTTAATATTTTTTTATTCACCTTTATTTAACTTATTTGGGACTGGGGGCAATATTGAGTAGCTTGGATGAATCAGGTGCCCAGAGTAAACTGCCTGCTACTCAGGCCCAATTGCTAATATATGCATATTATTATGCATGAAACTCTGAAGTTTCTAAAACTGCTTGAATGATGTCTGTGAGTATAACAGAACTCATACGGCAGGCAAAAACCTGATAAAGAAATCCAACCAGGAAGTGGGAAGTCATTGCCTATCGAATATACAGTGTCTATGGGATGATATGTTGCACTTCCAAAGGCTTCCACTACATCTCAACAGTCTTTAGAACCTTGTTTGATGCTTCTACTGTGAAGGAGGGGGGAATAAGAGCTGATTGAGTCAGGTCACTGCCAGAGTACCATGAGCTGATCAAGCGCGCTCACGTGGGAGTGACCTGCGTTCCATCACATATCTACAGACAAAGGAATTCTCCGGTGGGAACATTATTGAAGATGTATGTTAAAAACATCCTAAATATGGATTCTGTACATCGTTGGACATGTTTCTACGAACTGTAATATTACTTTTCGTCTGAACTTTTGCCTGGACTTGCCCGAGCCTCATGAGTTTGTATTGTGTACTAAACACGCAAACAAAAAGGAGGTATTTGGACATAAATTACTTTTTCAAACAAATCAAACATTTATTGTGGAACTGGGATTCCTGGGAGTGCATTCTGATGAAGATCATCAAAGGTAAGTGAATATTTATAATGCTATTTCTGACTTCTGTTGACCACACAACATAGCGGATATCTGTACGGCTTGTTTTGTTGTCTGAGTGCCGTACTCAGATTATGGCATGGTGTGCTTTTTCGGGAAAGCTTTATTGAAATCAGACACAGAGGATTAAGCATTAAGGAGATGTTTATCTAAACTTCCATGCATAACACTTGTATTTTCATCAACATCTATAATGAGTATTTCTGTAAATTGATCTGGCTCTCTGCAAAATCACAAGATGTTTTGGAAACAAAACATTACTGAACGTAACGCGCCAATGTAAACTGAGATTTTTGGATAAAAATATGAACTTTATCAAACAAAACATACACGTATTGTGTAACATGAAGTCCTATGAGTGTCATCTGATGAAGATCATCAAAGGTTAGTGATGAATTTTATCTCTATTTGTGCTTTTTGTGACTCCTCTCGTTGGCTGGAAAAATGGCTGTGTTTTTCTGTGACTAGGTAGTGACCTAACTTAATTGCTTGCCATGCTTTCGTCGTAAAGCCTTTTTGAAATTGGATACTGTGGCTGGATTTACAATGAGTTTATCTTTAAAATGGTGTAAAATACTTCTATGTTTGAGGACTTTTAATTATGGGATTTCTGTTGTTTTGAATTTGGCGCCCTGCAATTTCACTGGCTGTTGGCGAGGTGGGACACTACCATCCCACATATGCCTGAGAGGTTTATTTAACCAGGTAGGCTAGTTGAGAACAAGTTCTCATTTACAACCGCGACCTGGCCAAGATAAAGCAAAGCAGTATGACAAAGACAACAACACAGAGTTACACATGGAATAAACAAACAAGCCAATAACACAATAAACAAGTCAATGACACAGTAGAAAAAAATTATGTCTATATACAGTGTGTGCAAAAGGCATGAGGAGGTAGGCAATAAATAGGACATAGGAGCGAATAATTACAATTTTGCAGACTAAAACTGGAATGATAAATGAACAGATGATGATGTGGAAATAGAGATACTGGTGAGCAAAAGAGCAGAAAAGTACATTTAAACAGTATGTGGGATGAGGTAGGTAGATTGTGTGGGCTATTTACAGATGGTCTATGTACAGCTGCAGCGATCCGTTAGCTGCTCAGATAGCTGATGTTTAAAGTTGGTGAGGGAAATAAAAATCTCCAACTTCAGAGATTTTTGCAATTCGTTCAAGTCATTGGCAGCAGAGAATTGGAAGGAAAGGAGGCCAAATGGGGTGCTGGCTTTGGGGATGATCAGTGAGATATACCTGCTGGAACGTGTGCTATGGTTATCGTGACCAGTGATCTGAGATAAGGCAGAGCTTTACCTAGCATAGACTTATAGATGACCTGGAGCCAGTGGGTCTGGCAAAGAATATGTAGCGAGGGCCAGCCGACTAGAGCATACAGGTCGCAGTGGTGGGTTGTATAAGGTGATTTGGTATCAAAACGGATTGCACTGTGATAGACTGCATCCAGTTTGCTGAGTAGAGTATTGGAAGCTATTTTGTAGATGTCATCGCCGAAGTCGAGGATCTGTAGCATAGTCAGTTTTACTAGGGTAAGTTTGGTGTAAGTAAGGCTTTGTTGCGAAATAGAAAGCCGATTCTAGATTTGATTTTGGATTGGAGATGTTTAATATGAGTCTGGAAGGAGAGTTTACAGTCTAACCAGACACCTAGGTATTTATAGTTATCCACATATTCTAGGTCGGAACCGTCCAGGGTGGTGATGCTAGTCGGGCGGGCGAGTGCGGGCAGCGAACGGTTGAAAAGCATGCATTTGGTTTTACTACCTTTTAAAAGCAGTTGGAGGCCACGGAAGGAGTGTTGTATGGCATTGAAGCTCGTTTGGAGGTTAGTTAGCACAGTGTCCAAGGAAGGGCCAGAAGTATACAAAATGGCGTCGTCTGCGCAGAGGTGGATAAGGGAATCTCCTGCGACATCATTGAAATATATAGAGAAAAGAGTTGGCCTGAGAATTGAACCCTGTGGTACCCCAATAGAGACTGCCAGAGGTCCGGACAACATGCCCTCCGATTTGACACACCGAAGCCTGTCTACAAAGTAGTTGGTGAACCAGGCAAGGCAGTCATTAGAAAAACCAAGGATATTGATTCTACTGTCACGCCCTGGTCTATATTTATTATGTTTATCTTCATTTATTCGGTCAGGCCAGGGTGTGACATGGGTTATTGTGGTGTGTTTTTGTCTTGGGGTTTTGTGGGATGTCTAGCGTTAGTCTATGGCTGCCTGAGGCGGTTCTTAATCAGAGTCAGGTGATTATCGTTGTCTCTGATTGGGAACCATATTTAGGCAGCCATATTCTTTGTGTGTTTCGTGGGTGATTGTCCTTAGTGTCTTTGTTCCTGTCGCTGTGTTAGTTTACACAAGTATAGGCTGTTTCAGTTTTCGTTACGTTCATTTCGTTCTTTGATTTTGTATTTGTATTGATTCGTGTTTACTTTTGTGGATTTAACATGGATCGCAATCTACACACTGCATTTTGGTCCGACTCTCCTTCGTCTACAGAAAACCGTTACATCTGCAGACTAAAATTTGGTGATTGACAGTCGAAAGCCTTGGCCAGGTCGATGAAAATGGCTGCACAGTTCTGTCTTTTATCGATGGCAGTTAATATATCGTTTAGTACCTTGAGCGTGGCGGGGGTGCACCCGTGATCGGCTCAGAAAACAGATTGCATAGCCGAGAAGGTAAGGTGGGATTCTAAATGGTCAGTGATCTGTTTATTAACTTGGCTTTAAAATACCTTACATAGGCAGGGCAGGATGGATATAGGTCTGTAACAGTTTGGGTCTAGGGTGTCACCCCCTTTGAAGAGGGGGATGACCGCGGCAGGTTTCCAATCTTTAGGGAACTCGGACGATACGAAAGAGAGGTTGAACAGGCTGGTAATAGGGGTTGCAACAATGGCGGCGGATAGTTTTTGAAAGAGATGGTCCAGATTGTCTAGCCCAGCTAATTTGTTCTAGTCCAGGTTTTGCAGCTCTTTCAGAACATCTTCTATCTGGATTTGGGTGAAGGAGAACCTGGGGAGGCTCAGGCAAGTAGCTGCAGGTGGGCGGAGCTGTTGCCCGGGGTTGGTTGTAGCCAGGAGGAAGGCATGGCCAGCTGTAGAGAAATGCTTATTGAAATATTCGATTTTCATGGATTTATCGGTGGTGACCGTGTTACCGAGCCTCAATATCCTTCCAGGATATTTCTGCTCTCCTGCGTCTGACTTCACTGCCACCAGTTCCTTAAACCTTACAGTGGAAGGCTACCTGAAACGTTTGACCCAAGTTAAATCATTTATAGGCAATGCTACCAACTACTAATTGAGTGTATGTAAACTTCTGAACCACTGGGAATGTTATTAAAGAAATAAAAGCTGAAATAAATAATTCTCTCTACTATTAGTCTGACATTTCACATTCTTAACCTCTTACACTTATGGTGGCGCTATTTCATTTTTGGAAGAAAAACGTTCCCGTTTTAAACAAGATATTTTGTCACAAAAAGATGCTCGACTATGCATATAATTGCTACTGTTCGAAAGAAAACACTCTGACGTGTCCAGAAATACAAATATCTTCTCTGTGCGTGCCCTTTAACGTGAGCTTCAGGCAAAACCAAGATGACTTGGCATCCAGGAAATGACAAGGATTTTTGAGGCTCTGTCTTTCATGATCTCCTTATATGGCTGTGAACGCAAGAGGAATGAGTCTGCCCTTTCTGTCGTTTCCCCAAGGTGTCTGCAGCATTGTGACGTATTTGTAGGCAGATCGTTGGAAGATTGACCATAAGAGACCACATTTACCACGTGTCCGCCCGGTGTCCTGCGCCGAAATTGGTGCGCAAAAGTCACCTGCCAGTATTTTTCCATGGGGCACAGAGAGAGAAGCAAGCTTCCACGAACTGCATGTCAATGAAGAGATATGTGAAAAAACACCTTGAGGATTGATTCCAAACAACGTTTGCCATGTTTCGGTCGATATTATGTAGTTAATCCGGAAAAAGTTTCACGTTGTAGGTGACTGCATTTTCGGTTCGTTTCGGTAGCCAGGCGCAATGTAGAAAACGGAACGATTTCTCCTACACACAGACGCTTTCAGGAAACACTGCGCATTTGGTATGTGGCTGGGAGTCTCCTCATTGAAAACATCAGAAGCTCTTCAAAGGTAAATGATTTTATTTATTTGGTTATCTGGCTTTTGTGAAAATGTTGCGTGCTACATGCTACACAAAATGCTATGCTAGCTTTGCATACTCTTACACAAATTAGTCAATTTCTATGGTTCAAAAGCATATTTTGAAAATCTGAGATGACAGTGTTGTTAAGAAAAGGCTAAGCTTGAGAGCAAACGCATTATTTTAATTTTATTTGCGATTTTCAGAAATCGTTAACGTTGCGTTATGCTAATGAGCCTGAGGCTTAGTCACAATCCCGGATCCGGGATGGGGAGTTTCAAGAGGTTATTAAACTAAAGTGGTGATCCTAACTGACCTTAGGCAGGGAATTTTTAGTCGGGTTAAGTGTCAGGAATTGTGAAAAACTGAGTTTAAATTTATTCAGCTAAGGTGTATGTAAACTTCCGACTTCAACTGTATCCATGTTTAAAATCTAATTAAACATCACTATTATTTTGTAAGAAATGTAAGGTATTTTTGACATGTTTCAATAAAGTTGTCTGACGTAGAAGCTCATCTTTTGTAGGTATTTTCACTTGGTAATGAGTAATAAGTAATTAAATAGAAATGCACTTTATTTTAACTCCAGAAAGCCTGTGTAACACCTAGTAATTACATTGTACTTATGCAGATATTACATGTATTATGTGGTGTAGTTGTGGGTTTATCCCCTCACTTGGTTGGCAAGGAGGCTCAGCTTGTCATAATGGGTAACATTAATTGGTTGGCAAGGAGGCTCAGCTTGTCATAATGTGTAACATTAATTGGTTGGCAAGGAGGTTCAGCTTGTCATAATGGGTAACATTAATTGGTTGGCAAGGAGGTTCAGCTTGTCATAATGGGTAACATTAATTGGTTGGCAAGGAGGTTCAGCTTGTCATAATGGGTAACATTAATTGGTTGGCAAGGAGGTTCAGCTTGTCATAATGGGTAACATTAATTGGTTGGCAAGGAGGTTCAGCTTGTCATAATGGGTAACATTAATTGGTTGGCAAGGAGGTTCAGCTTGTCATAATGGGTAACATTAATTGGTTGGCAAGGAGGTTCAGCTTGTCATAATGGGTAACATTAATTGGTTGGCAAGGAGGTTCAGCTTGTCATAATGGGTAACATTAATTGGTTGGCAAGGAGGTTCAGCTTGTCATAATGGGTAACATTAATTGGTTGGCAAGGAGGTTCAGCTTGTCATAATGGGTAACATTAATTGGTTGGCAAGGAGGTTCAGCTTGTCATAATGGGTAACATTAATTGGTTGGCAAGGAGGTTCAGGCTGTCATAATGGGTAACATTAATTGGTTGGCAAGGAGGTTCAGCTGTCATAATGGGTAACATTAATTGTTTGGCAATGAGGTTCAGGCTGTCATAATGGGTAACATTAATTGTAAGGAACAAATATTATAATCTGGGATGACATCCATACGGTAGACCCTAGTCAGTAAGGTGGGTCTATATTCAATCTGTTTTAGTAAACCCAGGTGGTACACCTTTTTTTGGGAGGGGGGGTTGCTGTCAACAACATTGAGTGGATACTTTGAAGAGTTCGCATTCACAGGTAGGTAATGAGAGCCTACTGATCCTTCAACATTTGTAATCTCGGACACCCAGCGCATTTGTCCACAAGAAATTACAACCTTGTGACAATTATTACTGAATAGGATGCAGCTGAGAAGAAACTACACACTAAATTGGTCAATTAAATGGAAACTTGCCCATTTGTAATATGCATGGTAACAAGCTTTTGTTACACCTCCGTGATTACAAACTGCAGTTACCACCAGTTAAATAGGGTTATTTCAGTGTAACTATACAATTAACCACATTACTTGTTGCAGCGTAATTACACATAAGGACCCCTTAAAATTAAGTGTTGACAAAAATATGCAGCATGATGAGTTCATTGTTTTGGTGTAATGGTTTTACCTTTTAAAATAACTGGCAGAAGTGATTTAAACATTTTATTAGTTTCACTGAGTTTCAATGGTTATTATCACAGTTGAGAAGAAATCTCTGAGAAGTTAGCAGAGAAACCATTATCAGTCATAGATTCTTGCATATTACACAGATAAGGATATAAAGATATGAGATGAAACTTATTATCTAAAAACACTACATTAAACAAATACTTTATAAATAATACCATCTAACATCAAAACATTTTAAAGTCAGTAATGTGGAAACATATTCAAAAGGTGTTGTAACAAAGTCAAAGTGTTTTTGATGACGTTTTACCCATCAAATGTTTTTTGGTGTTTTTCTCTGGTTTACATAAAATTATGTAGCATTTGGGGAGAAATATACAAAAGAGCATTCCATAACTAGAGGCCAGAATAGCAAAGATCTCCACAGCTACAGTGAACTTCCCAGGAGTGCTGACATAAGCTGGGATAAAGGTGATCCAGACAGCACAGAATATGAGCATGCTGAAGGTGATGAATTTGGCCTCATTGAAATTATCAGGCAGCTTCCGAGCCAGAAAAGCCAGCACAAAGCACAAGAGAGATAGGAGTCCTATATAGCCCAACACAGCCCAGAAACCAATAGCTGAACCCACATCACACTCTAGAATGATCTTGTCCTTATATGTCTTCATATTGTTGTATGGGAAAGGAGGGGAGACTGTTAACCAAAGAGCACAGATCAGGACCTGTATGAGAGTGAAAGCCAGAACACTGAGTCTCTGCTGTGGAAGCCCAAACCATTTCATGATTTTACTGGCTGGAAGTGTAGCCCTGAAGGCCATCAACACCACTATTGTTTTCCCCAGAACACAAGAGATGCAGAGAACGAAGGTGATCCCAAACGCTGTGTGACGCAGCATACAGGACCACTCAGAGGGCCGGCCAATGAAAGTAAGAGAACACAGAAAACACAGAGTCAAGGAGAAGAGCAGCAGGAAGCTCAGCTCAGAGTTGTTGGCCCTGACTATGGGAGTCTTTCTGTAGTGGAAGAATATCAGTGCTATTGACATTGTCAGACACCCACCAAACACAGAGAAGGCTACCAGCAGTATACCCATGAGTTCCTTGAAGGTGAGGTATTCAATGCCTTTCAAGTGACAGCTATTCCTCTCTTCATTTGACTTGTACTCGGGGGGGCATGTTGTGCATGTCACTGCATCTGAAAGCATAAACAGTTTGATTATGTACAGCGAGTACATCTTTAGATAGACCAGTAAAGTGCTGGCTGAGATTTTTCCCAAAATGAACAGGATGAAGGCTAGCGTAAAGGCTACGAGTCCTGAGGTCTCACTTGTGGTGTTGCTGAACTCCCCATCTGCACAGGCGATGCAGTCAAAGCAACAGAAAGGTTTCCCCTTAACGAAGGCCCGGCGTGTCCCTGGCAGACAGCTCTCACTGCAGATAGACCTGGGTACCTGGAACACACAGATACCCTTTACGCCGCTCATATTTAAAACACCCACAAGTTCACAGTATACATTAATGCAAAACTCTGGAAGGAACAAATTCACTGTTGTGTTGAATGATTAATAGATGCTTCTCCCCAACAAGTCCTCACCTCAGGCTGATTGTCTGCCCAGACAGCACTCACACCTTCCTTCATCTCAAACCTCTGGCCCTCTGGTTGTGAGGCATCATAGTAGCCGATGGTCTCAAACAAGATGTACCCTGTGTTATCCATCTGCCAGTTGACCAGGGCGTAGCGTGCCGATGGGTCCCCCTGATCATCAAAGAACACCCTCTCACCATGCTTAGTGGTGAAATTCACCTGGGTCAGGTAATGTAACACCTGGAGGAAGGAAATAAAATGAGGGGTGTTTATTAAAGCCACATAGTGACAGGCTACAGGTGTTATTTGTTAGCTTAGTAAAGCCACATAGTGACAGGCTACAGGTGTTATTTGTTAGCTTAGTAAAGCCACAGTGACAGGCTACAGGTGTTATTTGTTAGCATAGTAAAGCCACATAGTGACAGGCTACAGGTGTTATTTGTTAGCTTAGTAAAGCCACAGTGACAGGCTACAGGTGTTATTTGTTAGCTTAGTAAAGCCACAGTTACAGGCTACAGGTGTTATTTGTTAGCTTAGTAAAGCCACATAGTTACAGGCTACAGGTGTTATTTGTTAGCTTAGTAAAGCCACATAGTTACAGGCTACAGGTGTTATTTGTTAGCTTTATTAAAGCCACAGTGACAGGCTACAGGTGTTATTTGTTAGCTTAGTAAAGCCACAGTTACAGGCTACAGGTGTTATTAGTTAGCTTAGTAAAGCCACAGTGACAGGCTACAGGTGTTATTTGTTAGCTTAGTAAAGCCACATAGTTACAGGCTACAGGTGTTATTTGTTAGCTTAGTAAAGCCACAGTTACAGGCTACAGGTGTTATTTGTTAGCTTTATTAAAGCCACATAGTTACAGGCTACAGGTGTTATTTGTTAGCTTTATTAAAGCCACATAGTTACAGGCTACAGGTGTTATTTGTTAGCTTAGTAAAGCCACATAGTTACAGGCTACAGGTGTTATTTGTTGGCTTAGTAAAGCCACATAGTGACAGGCTACAGGTGTTATTTGTTAGCTTCATAAAGCCACAGAGTTACTTTACCTGCCACGGCTCTATTTTATCCCTGGCTGCACACGTGTTATCTTGAAAAGGCCCCTTCCCACTCTGACAGGTAGTGAGCAGGTGTAGTGCGTGAGCCACAGCATACACAGCCTTGTAGATGTTGTTGAGCAGACTAGCATCGGACACGTCTGTGTAGCGGGATCCAGTGTCTCTCAGGGATTCCCTCCCTGTGCAGGCTCTGACCGGGGAGCCAGGAGTCATGCTGCAGCTGAACACGCTCTCCCACAACTCCACCAGACCCCTGTCCCCTAGCTGAGTGGAGGGCCGCCTGTTGGCCAAGAACTCCCCCAGGCCGGGGATGACCGCGTTGGGCACAGCGAAGCCCACCGCCCCCTGGACCACGGCGTAGTTGACGTGGGAGGCGATGTAACGGTAGGTGATCCATCCCTCGCTACCCACCCACTGAAACCCCGTCACGTTCTGCAGGTGCAGCTCTTTCGTCAGGATTTCCAGGTCTGTGCCGTCTGCAAACGCCACGATCACCTTGGAGGTGGACTGTTTAATGATGTCCACCACCTTTAGGAACCACTCTCTGGGGTCGGTCCTGTAGATTGCCACTGAGTATTCGACACACACCCCTTCACTGGAAGCTGCTTTCAGGAAGGTGGCCATGCCATTGTTACCATAGTCACTGTTGGTTCTGATGGCCCCCACCCAAGTCCAGCCAAAGTGTTTGAGCAGCTGGGCCAGGGCTCTGCTCTGGTAGTGGTCACTGGGGATGGTTCTGAAGAAGGAAGGGTATTGCCTTCTGTTACTCAGACAAGCACAGGTGGCTGAATGACTGAGCTGGAAAGACAAAGACAGACATTTCTAACACACTGCTCAAACGTTGCTGTTCTGTTGAAAGTAGCACATTGGGCCACAGCAGTATTTTCACATAGTATCATATTTGCCTTTCACTCTCTCAATACATACAGACATACACTCCCTGACTCACCACTGGTATGTGGAAGGGCCCCATGGTGCGCGCCATGGCTATAGTGGAGGTGGACGTGGTCTCCCCTATGACAGCATGCACGGTGGAGGGCTTGGTGCAGCTCTGTGGCTCCTCCTCATATCCGTTCATCAGAGCCAGGGATGCCCGCACAGACAGGGGGATGCTGGGGCACGAGTCAAAGATCCTGTAGCCCAGAGACAGGCCTGGCAGCAGCTCAGAGCTGTTATTGATCTCCTCTATGGCAAAGATCATAGTTTGGGCATACTGGAGCTCACCTGGGTCCAGCCTGCAGAGAGACTTCTGGTACTGTCACTTCAGTTGTAGGCAGTGAAAACTCAGCCAGAAACAGACCTAATAAAGCATTTAGTCAGTGAAATCCCAGCCAGAGACAGACCTATAAAGCATTTAGTCAGTGAAATCCCAGCCAGAGACAGACCTATAAAGCATTTAGTCAGTGAAATCCCAGCCAGAGACAGACCTATAAAGCATTTAGTCAGTGAAATCCCAGCCAGAGACAGACCTATAAAGCATTTAGTCAGTGAAATCCCCATCCAGACACCTATAAAGCATTTAGTCCGTGAAAACCCACCCAGACACCTATAAAGCATTTAGTCAGTGAAAACCCATCCAGACACCTATAAAGCATTTAGTCAGTGAAAACATTTACATTTACATTTAAGTCATTTAGCAGACGCTCTTATCCAGAGCGACTTACAAATTGGTGAATTCACCTTCTGACATCCAGTGGAACAGCCACTTTACAATAGTGCATCTAAATCATTAAGGGGGGGGGTGGTGAGAAGGATTACTTATCCTATCCTAGGTATTCCTTGAAGAATACCCATCCAGACACCTATAAAGCATTTAGTCAGTGAAACCCATCCAGAGACAGACCTATAAAGCATTTAGTCAGTGAAATCCCAGCCAGAGACAGACCTATAAAGCATTTAGTCAGTGAAATCCCCATCCAGACACCTATAAAGCATTTAGTCAGTGAAATCCCAGCCAGAGACAGACCTATAAAGCATTTAGTCAGTGAAATCCCCATCCAGACACCTATAAAGCATTTAGTCCGTGAAAACCCACCCAGACACCTATAAAGCATTTAGTCAGTGAAAACCCATCCAGACACCTATAAAGCATTTAGTCTGTGAAAACCCACCCAGACACCTATAAAGCATTTAGTCAGTGAAACCCCATCCAGAGACCTATAAAGCATTTAGTCAGTGAAAACCCATCCAGAGACGTATAAAGCATTTAGTCAGTGAAACCCCAGCCAGAGACAGACCTATAAAGCATTTAGTCAGTGAAAACCCCAGCCGGAGACAGACCTATAAAGCATTTAGTCAGTGAAACCCCAGCCAGAGACAGACCTATAAAGCATTTAGTCAGTGAAACCCCAGCCAGAGACAGACCTATAAAGCATTTAGTCAGTGAAACCCCAGCCAGAGACAGACAGTTTTCAACACTTTTTGAATATAATTTCTCTTACACACCTGTGATCATACATGTTTGTCCACGTGAACAGAGACATAAGCGTTATGATTCACAGCAAACAATTCAACATTTACTTACCCTTCACACTGAATGCTTCCTGGGTTGACCTGCAGAGTTGGATTCACACTGACTGGGTTTTGGTGAAAGGAGAAAATACCTCCTAAGTTGACGTCTCCCTCCTTTGAGAACTGTGACAGTTCTTTTGTTCCATAAGATATGCACACAGGCTGCCCAGCCTTAGCTGTCACTGTCAGTAGAGTGATCACCAGGAGGTCTGCTAGCTGCAGCATAGCTTTTCACCGAGTCTCTCACCTCTCACCGTCCTGACAATGCTCCATCTGGGCTCCTTTATACGTTACCATTAATGATGGGTATGATGCTATAGGAGCTTAGAACTGTTTCAATGTCTTAGTTTCAACCAATGATGACACTCACTGAGTGATTGACAAAACAGTTGGCCTATTAGGTGTTAAAAGGGATCCCTAAGAGGTTTTAAGTAAGAGTAGTGCAGTCCCGTGAGTCTTTCCCAGAACCAATGGCTCATTCACTTCTGAATGTAGATTCTAGAAGATGAGTACTCTGAAGAATCCTTTTTTTTACATGGAGAGTGTTTTGGGAAATCAGAAAGTTTCCGGTGAAACTGTAATTCAGGCAGAAATACAATGAAGTTGTTTTTGGATTATTAGTGAATGGTTTAGCATTATTGGTTTTCTAGTCATAATTTGTCCCTAGGAAGTAACTTATTTCAATCAGTCAACATGTACTGTAGGTTATTTATAATAAACTGTACCTGGAGAAAATCTGACCTATCTGCGATCAAAATCGATGGCCCTCCCTTCAGGAAAAGCATATTTTAACTAAACTCTCCATGAAAGATAAAAAAAACAAAAAACAAGTGACCCTCCCCTAAACCCAAAATAATAATTGAAAGATAAAGTCGATAGCAGAAAACCTGCCCACCATTTTTATCCTCACAATCCAGGGCCCGGTTTCCCATTAGCGACTGTTTTAACGATGCATCTTTCCTAAAACAGCCGAAGACTTAACCTGTTGATGCTCTGGGGGCGCAATTTCATTTTTGGATGAAAAACGTTCCCGTTTTAAACAAGATATTTTGTCACAAAAAGATGCTCGACTATGCATATAATTGCTACCGTTCGAAAGAAAACACTCTGACGTGTCCAGAAATACAAAGATCTTCTCTGTGCGTGCCCTAAAACGTGAGCTTCAGGCAAAACCAAGATGAGATGGCATCCAGGAAATGACAAGGATTTTTGAGGCTCTGTTTTTCAAGATCTCCTTATATGGCTGTGAACGCAAGAGGAATTAGTCAGCCCTTTCTGTCGTTTCCCCAAGGTGTCTGCAGCATTGTGACGTATTTGTGGGCAGATCATTGGAAGATTGACCATAACAGACCACATTTACCACGTGTCCGCCCGGTGTCCTGCGCCGAAATTGGTGCGCAAAAGTCACCTGCCAGTATTTTTCCATGGGACACAGAGAGGAAAGCAAGCTTCCACGAACTGCATGTCAATGAAGAGATATGTGAAAAAACACCTTGAGGATTGATTCCAAACAACGTTTGCCATGTTTCGGTCGATATTATGTAGTTAATCCGGAAAAAGTTTCACGTTGTAGGTGACTGCATTTTCGGTTCGTTTCGGTAGCCAGACGCAATGTAGAAAACGGAACGATTTCTCCTACACACAGACGCTTTCAGGAAACACTGCGCATTTGGGATGTGACTGAGACTCTCCTCATTGAAAACATCAGAAGCTCTTCAAAGGTAAATGATTTTATTTATTTGGTTATCTGGTTTTTGTGAAAATGTTGCGTGCTACATGCTACACAAAATGCTATGCTAGCTTTGCATACTCTTACACAAATTAGTCAATTTCTATGGTTCAAAAGCATATTTTGAAAATCTGAGATGACAGTGTTGTTAAGAAAAGGCTAAGCTTGAGAGCAAACGCATTATTTTAATTTTATTTGCGATTTTCAGAAATCGTTAACGTTGCGTTATGCTAATGAGCCTGAGGCTTTAGTCACGATCCCGGATCCGGGATGGGGAGTTTCAAGAATTAACATGCATTTCCCAAAACATAACGCAGAGAGAACGGTCGCTAAGTGTGTCGTTGGAGAGCGTGTCAATATTGATAGCATCGAAAGAAAGACAGCGCTGCTCTCGGATCAGCGTCCTCCATTCAAACATTTCCTTAACTTCAGAATTATTTCACATACTGACCATTTGGGTGGGGGGGGGGGGGGGCAACCAGTGCACCTGTTTAACCTGTTACATCTATGGGGGCGCTATTTCATTATTGGATAAAAAAACGTGCCCGTTTTAAGCGCAATATTTTGTCACAAAAAGATGCTCGACTATGCATATAATTGACAGCTTTGGAAAGAGAACACTCTGACGTTTCCAAAATTGCAAAGATATTGTCTGTGAGTGCCCCAGAACTGATGCTACAGGCGAAACCAAGATTAAACTTCAAACAGGAAATGAGCAGGATTTTTGAGGCTCTGTTTTTCATTGTCTCCTTATATGGCTGTGAATGCGCAAGGAATGATCCTGCCCGATCTATCGTTTCCCCAAGGTGTCTGCAGCATTGTGACGTATTTGTAGGCATATCATACGAAGATTGACCATAAGAGACTACATTTGCCAGGTGTCCGCACGGTGTCCTCCGTCTAAATAGGTGCATCAGCTTCAACTGCACGTCTTTTTCCAAGCGATTCACAGGAGAAAGTAGACATTCACGAACGATATATCAATGAAGAGATATGTGAAAAACACCTTGAGGATTGATTCTAAACAGCGTTTGCCGTGTTTCAGTCGATATTATGGAGTTAATTTGGAAAACAGTTCGCCGTTTTGATTATGAATTTTCGTTTTTCTTTGGTACCCAAACGTGATGTACAAAACGGAGCAAATTCTCCTACACAAAGAATCTTTCAGGAAAAGCTGAACATTTGCTATGTAACTGAGAGTCTCCTCATTGAAAACATCCGAAGTTCTTCAAAGGTAAATTATTTTATTTGAATCGTTTTCTGGTTTTTGTGCAAATATTGCCCGCTAAATGCTACGCTAAATGCTACGCTAAATGCTACGCTAGCTATCAATACTCTTACACAAATGCCTGTTTTGCTATGGTTCAAAAGCATATTTTGAAAATCTGAGATGACAGTGTTGTTGAGAAAAGGCTAAGCTTGAGAGCTAGCACATTCATTTAATTTCATTTGCGATTTTCATAAAGAGTTAACATTACATTATGCTAATGAGCTTGAGGCTATAACTGGATACAGGTTTTTTTCATAGCCAAACGTGAACAAAATGGAGCGATTTGTCCTACACAAATAATATTTTTTGAAAAACTGAACATTTGCTATCTAACTGAGAGTCTCCTCATTGAAAACATCTGAAGTTCTTCAAAGGTAAATGATTTTATTTGAATGATTTTCTTGTTTTTGTGAAAATGTTGCTGGCTGAATTCTAGGCTTATAGCTATGCTAGCTATCAATACTCTTACACAAATGCTTGTTTAGCAATGGTTGAAAAGCATATTTTAAAAATCTGAGATGACAGTGTTGTTAACAAAAGTCTAAGCTTGAGAGCAAATATATTTATTTCATTTCATTTGCGATTTTCATGAATAGTTAACGTTGCGTTGTGCTAATGAGCTTCAGGCTATAAATAGGATCCCTGATCTGGGAGTGCTCGACGCAAGAAGTTAACGCCCACAACCTCCCTAACCCCTCTCAATACTAAAGTGTGTATAAAGTAGAGGTAATATGATATAATACTTGGGAGCAAATATACAGAGAAGTAAACCATAACTAGAGGCCAGAATAGCAAAGATCTCCACAGCTACAGTGAACTTCCCAGGAGTGCTGACATAAGCTGGGATAAAGGTGATCCAGACTGCACAGAATATGAGCATGCTGAAGGTGATGAATTTGGCCTCATTGAAGTTATCAGGCAGCTTCCGAGCCAGAAAAGCCAGCACAAAGCACAAGAGAGCCAGGAGTCCAATATAGCCCAACACAGCCCAGAAACCAATAGCTGAACCCACATTACACTCTAGAATGATCTTGTCCTGATATGTTTTCATATTCTTGTAGGGGAAAGGAGGGGAAACTGTTAACCAAAGAGCACAGATCAGGACCTGTATGAGAGTGAAAGCCAGAACACTGAGTCTCTGCTGTGGAGGACCAAACCATTTCATGACATTACTGGTTGGAAGTGTAGCCCTGAAGGCCATCAACACCACTACTGTTTTCCCCAGGAAGCTCAGCTCAGAGTTGTTGGCCCTGTCAATGGGAGTCTTTTTGAAGTGAGCGAAGACCAATGTCACCACTGTGGTTATTAAACACGCTCCGACCAATGAGATTGCAGCCAGGAGGATTCCCATGATTCCCATGGTTTCAAATGAGAGACATGACGCCTCCTTAGGGACACAGCGAATCTTGTCTCCGTTTGACCAGTATTCCTGAGAACTTACTAGGAACGTACAAGGAACGTACAAGGAACGTAGAAGGAAAACGCTATAATCTAGTAGTGTATTATAATAGGCAGTTGTTCCCAGAGCCGGTTGCTTTTCTAGTTAGATCCTAATGTTACCCAGCTAACTAACATTGAACCTGGCTGATTAGCTCCAGCACTGTGGCATTATTGGCACTGTGTTCATTGTTGTTTAATTAGCTAATGTTAGCTGCCCATTAGCTGACGTTACGTGATGTGTGTACAACACACGTTGAATATGTGTCAGTAAACGTCTAGAATAAAGTGCAATAAAAAAATTACAGCGAGGCTGGTTAGGCTGTTTTCATTTTGTCGGGAGCTAGGGGGGCTAGGGTCAATCTGTTATATCTGGAGTATTTCTCCTGTCTTATCCTTTGTCCTGTGTGAATTTTAAGTATGCTCTCTCTAATTCTCTCTTTCTTTCTTTCTCTCTCTCGGAGGACCTGAGCCCTAGGACCATGCCTCAGGACTACCTGGCATGATGAATCCTTGTTGTCCCCAGTCCACCTGGCCGTGCTGCTGCTCCAGTTTCAACTGTTCTGCCTGCGGCTATGGAACCCTGAGCTGTTCACTGTGATTACAATTATTTGACCATGCTGGTCATTTATGAACATTTGAATATCTTGGCCATGTTCTGTTATCTCCACCTGGCACAGCCACAATAGGACTGGCCACCCCTCATAGCCTGGTTCCTCTCTAGGTTTATTCCTAAGTTTTGGCCTTTCTAGGGAGTTTATCCTAGCCACCATGCTTCTACACATGCATTGCTTGTTTTGGGGGTTTAGGCTGGGTTTCTGTACAGCACTTTGATATATCAGCTGATGTTAGAAGGGCTATATAAATACATTTGATTTGATTTGAAATTACTTTCCCATTGTTCCTCAAATGCAGTGTATGATATACCATTTTGTAGCTCTGAGTCTCTACTTTCATTTAATGTAAAAAAAATAAAAAAATCACATTTTGCTACATAAGACCGAATCCAGGTAGTGAGTCACATATTCTAAAAGTTAACACATACTCCACAGTTAATCTATCTTTTCCGTCAGTGGATTTGGTTTGTATCAGTCAGAGCCCAGCCCTATCCACTAAGAGACATAAGGGGCTGCTATGGGTCCCCCGGACCAAAAATAAATACATTTAACTTAAGGCCTTCAAAAGGCTAAGGGTCGGCTGTGGTATCAGTTTTCTCACCTGTTAGGTTGCTGATCTCCCCAACAGCACAGAGGGGATACAGGACAAACCGCAGACTGGTATTGTTTTTGATCGCTGCCTGGAGGAACCCTTGGAAGCAGCTGTCACTACACACAGACCGAGGCCTCTGAAACACAACACCTGCTCACTCCCTCTAACCTGTCCGTCTCGCTTTAATCCTTCACTCATATTATTAATCCCCCCTTGGTCACACAATCATTCAATTCATTCCCGCCTACACGTTGTATGTGTCATCTCCAACAAATGTAAATACCTTGAATCTGATTATCTATGTTTAATGAAAGTACCTGAAACTGCTACCATGTGTTTTCTGTGTAACTGTCACCTTTAAGGGATTGCCAGCCCATTCTATCTGTATCCCATTCATGGCAAACTGCTCTCCATTAGCGAGAGAGGCGTCGTAATTCCTCACAGTGACAAACACTGTCCCTGCTGCATGGTCTCTCTGCCAGTTCCACACCACTATTTTTTTTAACTCTCCCCAGACTTCATGGTGAAGTTTACAGGTTTAGTCTCGCAGGTATCTCAACACCTGCATGAGTTAAAATAATCACCATGTACTGATGTACACTGTCCCAGTGGGATAACACCTTTTGGTTCCTAATAAAACCATGTTTGGTTCCCATGTAGAAACCTCTGTGGAAAGGGTTTTACACGGAATCCAAAAAGATTCTACCTGGATCCAAAAAGGGTTCTTCAAAGGGTTCTCCTAAGGGGACAGCCGAAGAACCCTTTTAGGTTCTAGATAGCACATATTTTTTAAGTGTATAATTAATGTACTTTAGAAGTAAAATCATGTTGTGATTGTAAATATTTGTAATTTTCATAAAACCAGTCAGTCAATTATCAAATCAGTTGAACAAAATTAACTATCTGTGGGCCATAAAGGTAGCCGCTCACCTGTACTGGCTCGACGCTGTCTCACCTGTGCTGGCTCGATGCTGTCTCACCTGTGCTGGCTCGATGCTGTCTCACCTGTGCTGGCTCGATGCTGTCTCTCCTGTCCTGGCTCGATGCTGTCTCACCTGTCCTGGTTCGATGCTGTCTCACCTGTCCTGGCTCGACGCTGTCTCACCTGTGCTGGCTCGACGCTGTCTCTCCTGTGCTGGCTCGATGCTGTCTCTCCTGTACTGGCTCGATGCTGTCTCACCTGTGCTGGCTCGACGCTGTCTCTCCTGTGCTGGCTCGATGCTGTCTCTCCTATCCTGGCTCGATGCTGTCTCACCTGTCCTGGCTCGATGCTGTCTCTCCTATCCTGGCTCGATGCTGTCTCACCTGTCCTGGCTCGATGCTGTCTCACCTATCCTAGCTCGATGCTGTCTCACCTGTGCTGGCTTGATGCTGTCTCTCCTGTCCTGGCTCGGTGCTGTCTCCTGTCCTGGCTCGATGCTGTCTCTCCTGTCCGGGCTCGATGCTGTCTCTCCTGTCCGGGCTCGATGCTGTCTCTCCTGTCCTGGCTCGATGCTGTCTCTGCTATCCTGGCTCGATGCTGTCTCACCTGTGCTGGCTCGATGCTGTCTCTCCTGTTCTGGCTCGGTGCCCCCTCCTGTCCTGGCTCGATGCTGTCTCTCCTGTCCGGGCTCGATGCTGTCTCTCCTGTCTGGGCTCGATGCTGTCTCTCCTGTCCTGGCTCGATGCTGTCTCTGCTATCCTGGCTCGATGCTGTCACACCTGTCCTGGCTCGATGCTGTCTCTCCTATCCTGGCTTGATGCTGTCTCACCTGTCCTGACTCGATGCTGTCTCACCTGTCCTGGCTCGATGCTGTCTCACCTGTCCTGGCTCGATGCTGTCTCTCCTATCCTGGCTCGATGCTGTCTCACCTGTCCTGGCTCGATGCGGTCTCTCCTATCCTGGCTCGATGCTGTCTCACCTGTCCTGGCTCGATGCTGTCTCACCTGTCCTGGCTCGATGCTGTCTCTCCTGTCCTGGCTCGATGCTGTCTCTCCTATCCTGGCTCGATGCTGTCTCACCTGTCCTGGCTCGATGCTGTCTCACCTGTCCTGGCTCGATGCTGTCTCACCTATCCTAGCTCGATGCTGTCTCACCTGTCCTGGCTCGATGCTGTCTCACCTGTCCTGGCTCGATGCTGTCTCACCTATCCTAGCTCGATGCTGTCTCACCTATCCTAGCTCGATGCTGTCTCACCTGTCCTGGCTCGATGCTGTCTCACCTATCCTGGCTCGATGCTGTCTCACCTGTCCTGGCTCGATGCTGTCTCACCTATCCTAGCTCGATGCTGTCTCACCTGTCCTGGCTCGATGCTGTCTCACCTGTCCTGGCTCGATGCTGTCTCACCTGTCCTGGCTCGATGCTGTCTCACCTATCCTGGCTCGATGCTGTCTCACCTGTCCTGGCTCGATGCTGTCTCACCTGTCCTGGCTCGATGCTGTCTCACCTATCCTGGCTCGATGCTGTCTCACCTGTCCTGGCTCGATGCTGTCTCACCTGTCCTGGCTCGATGCTGTCTCACCTATCCTGGCTCGATGCTGTCTCACCTGTCCTGGCTCGATGCTGTCTCACCTGTCCTGGCTCGATGCTGTCTCACCTGTCCTGGCTCGATGCTGTCTCACCTGTCCTGGCTCGATGCTGTCTCACCTATCCTGGCTCGATGCTGTCTCACCTGTCCTGGCTCGATGCTGTCTCTTTGTGCACAGTTCCTATTCACACCTTGGCCTTTACTGTGCCTGCTGGTCAACAGGTTGTTTATGGAGTGGACTACATCATACACTGCTTCAAACACATTATTAGAGAAGCTCAGCTCGGACATTTCAGCAAACGGGTTACTGATTAAAAAATATATACGGTGAAACTATTCCTTTTTGAAACTTTTGTGGAACATATGTTGTCAAATCACAGTGTAAAAGCAGCTGGGTCGACTCTTGGTCATTTTCCTGTTTTGTGGTGGAAAGCTGAGGCGGGTCGACTCTTGGTCATTTTCCTGTTTTGTGGTGGAAAGCTGAGGCGGGTCGACTCTTGGTCATTTTCCTGTTTTGTGGTTTAAAGCTGAGGCGGGTCCACTCTTGGCCATTTTCTTGTATTGTGGTGGAAAGCTGAGGCGGGTCCACTCTTGGCCATTTTCCTGTTTTGTGGTTTAAAGCTGAGGCGGGTCAACTCTTGGCCATTTTCTTGTATTGTGGTGGAAAGCTGAGGCGGGTCGACTCTTGGTCATTTTCCTGTTTTGTGGTTTAAAGCTGAGGCGGGTCAACTCTTGGCCATTTTCTTGTATTGTGGTGGAAAGCTGAGGCGGGTCCACTCTTGGCCATTTTCCTGTTTTGTGGTGGAAAGCCGAGCGGGTCGAACATAACACGTCGACCCTGTTACCCGTAAATAGACAGGCTGGAAATGCTTAAAGAACTCTTTTAAGCATCGTCCCCTTTTTTTCATTTTTCGCCTGAAATTACATACTCAAATTTAACTGCCTGTAGCTCAGGACCTGAAGCAAGGATATGGTATTGGTACCATTTGAAAGGAAACACTTTGAAGTTTGTGCACATGTGAAAGGAATATAGGATAATATAACACTATAGATCTGATAAAAGATAATACAAAGAAAAAAGAAAAATACAAAGAAATAAATGCAAGAGAAAGGCCATCATGTATTATTCCAGCCAACGTGCAATATACATTTATATACATATACATTTGGCCACTAGATGGCGGCAGTGTATGTGCAAAGTTTTAGACTGATCAAATGAACTATTGCATTTCTGTTCAAGACTTTGTATCAAGACTGCCCAAATATGCCTAATTTGTTTATTAATAACTGTCTATGTTAAAAACTGTGCACTCCCCTCAAAAAACAGCATGTTATTATTTCATAGTAATAGCTACTGTAAATTGGACAGTGCGGTTAGATGAACAAGAATAATTGCTTTCTGCCAATATCATATATGTCTATGTCCTGTGAAATATTCTTGTTACCTACAACCTCATGCTAATCGCATTAGCCTACGTTAGCTCACCCGTCCCGTGGAAAGGGGTAAGATGTTTTTTAAACAGATTTTTACCAAAACTGATGTAGGGTGTTGGCTTTAGTATTGTTTCAATTAAGGACTGTAACTTTCAAAGGCACCGACAAAATATATATATTTAAACCTCTTGAGATGGGAAAACGTGTTTTTTATTCAGTTGAACATGTCCTCTTCATGACAGAATATTAAAATCAGGTGAAATAAACCAAGTTACAATAGCCAAAATGGACTCATTTCGTGGCGTATTTGCCACAATAAGGACTTGCCATTTGCTTGTGTGTCGTTCACTAGCAGTGGGGTGCATGTACTGTATGTTGACAGAATAGCATTGAAGCTTAACACATTTCCAATGACGTGTTCTATGTGTTCCAGCAGAGCAGCACATGGAAAGATTTTAGAAAAAGCATCATTACATGTTTTTAGTGTAAGTGTTCATTTCATTTTCCCCATCATATGTTTCTTGGTATTTAGCTCAGGTTTAAACAGGATTATATAACATTTAGGTGCAAATATACAGAAGAGCATTCCATAACTAGAGGCCAGAATAGCAAAGATCTCCACAGCTACAGTGAACTTCCCAGGAGTGCTGACATAAGCTGGGATAAAGGTGATCCAGACTGCACAGAATATGAGCATGCTGAAGGTGATGAATTTGGCCTCATTGAAGTTATCAGGCAGCTTCCGAGCCAGAAAAGCCAGCACAAAGCACAAGAGAGACAGGAGTCCTATATAGCCCAACACAACCCAGAAACCAATAGCTGAACCCACATTACACTCTAGAATGATCTTTTCCTTGTAGGTTTTCATATTCTTGTAGGGGAAAGGAGGGGAGACTGTTAACCAAAGAGCACAGATCAGGACCTGTATGAGAGTGAAAGCCAGAACACTGAGTCTCTGCCGTGGAGGACCAAACCATTTCATGATATTACTGGCTGGAAGTGTAGCCCTGAAGGCCATCAACACCACTATTGTTTTCCCCAGAACACAAGAGATGCAGAGAACGAAGGTGATGCCAAACGCTGTGTGACGCAGCATACAGGACCATTCAGAGGGCCGGCCAATGAAAGTAAGAGAACACAGAAAACACAGAGTCAAGGAGAAGAGCAGCAGGAAGCTCAGCTCAGAGTTGTTGGCCCTGACGATGGGAGTGTCTTTCTTTATCAAGTAGAGAATAGCCACAAGCACAGTTAGAAACACTCCAAACAAGGAGAAAAGCATAAGTACAATCCCCATGACCTCAGTAAAGGTCAGGAACTCAATAGCCTTAAATATACATTTGTCTCTGCCAAGATTGGACCAGTACTCATCAGGGCAGTCTATGCAGCCATTAGAATCTGAAAGGAAATCATGATTAGTATGAATAGTAGTAAAGTCGAACACATGATGTCATAATCTAGACATTACATTGACCAAGGACTGAACTCTGAAAAACTGGATTAGGACACACATTGCGCAATTTGTGTAAGTTCTGTGCAGAATGAATGTTGGTCTTGTGGTACCTGTAGCGTTGCTGATCTCTCCCTCTGAACATGGGACACAGTCATAACAGCATACAGGCTTTCCTTTCTGCACAGCCTTACGAGTGCCTGGGGGACAGCTCTCACTGCACACTGACACAGGCATCTTTAAGGGACAGAGAGCAGACACGGTTTAACTGTAAATGTTACATGTTTTATACTTCAGCAGGGTCTGTCACATAAATGTTTTCAATTGTAATAATGAGTCACAGAATAAGGAAGGAAAGGATGTTTTATTGTCACACACACCGGGTAGGTGGAGTGAAATGTGTTGTTTTACAGGGTCAGTCATAGTAATACAGAGCCCCTGGAGCAAATTAGGGTTAAATGCCTTGCTCATGGGCACATCAACAGATATTTTAACCTTGTACGCTTGGGTTTTTGAACCAGCAACCTTTCGGTTACTGGCCCAACGCTCGAACCGCTAAGCTTCCATTATTCAGAAATGTTGTGTTTGTAAAACAGTTAGTTTTTAATCTGTTTGCACCTCTTTACTGTACCTGTTGGAGCTCCCCAGGCCACATGATGTCCTCTGTCCTGAGGACAAACTGTTGTCCCGGGGGTAGGGAGGCATCATAGTAGCCCACTGGTTTAAACTGAACCCCTCCGTCTGGCCCACGCTGCCAGTTCACCACCTCGTACCTGGCTGCTGCAGCACCTGTACTGTCAAACCACACCTGGTCCCCTGTCTTTATGGTGAAATTCACCTGCTTCAGAGACTCCACTACCTGGGGAAGAAAAAAGGAACAAGTATCATTTATTATTATTATTTTTTTTTTGAGATATACTGTCAGTGAGGAATAGAGAATGAATGTTTTTAGTTGCTGTTACCTGCCAAGGTTCAGTTCTCACATTTTGATCACATCCGAGTCCGTCTTTGCACTTTAGCAAGCTGTGCAGCGAGTGGGCCACTGCATATATGGCTTTATAGATATTACTAGAGTATCTGAGCTCATCCACATCTGCATTATAATCTCTCAGCTCTATCAGATCCTGCCTCTCACTACAAGGACTACTCATATTCTCCTGGTGGCTTGTCTCTGTGCATTGAAATGCCGTGTCCCAGAACTGCTTAGTCACAAAGTCAGAGAAGCCGCTGATGTTGGCCTTCTGGACAGCGAACCCCAGTGAACCCCCCAGCACACTGTAGCTAGTAGGGGTGACCAGGCTGTCTGCAGTGATCCAGGCCTCCACACCAATAAACTGTAGGCCGGTGATGTTCTGCAGACTGAGCTCCTCCAGCAGGTTGTTCATCTCCACGTGGGCCAGAAAGCCTACGATCACCCTGGCCGTCCCACCTCGGATAACATTAACAACCTTTAACAGCTTCTCTGGCTCCGTCCGGCTGAACTTCTCTGAGTATTCTACACAGACACCCTCCTCCTGGGCTGAAGCCAGGAAGATAGCCATGCCGTTGTTTCCATAGTCACTATCACTGTTGACCGCTCCCACCCAGCTCCAGCCGAAGTACTTGACCAGCTGGGCCAGCGCTCTGCTCTGATAGAGGTCACTGGCGATGGTTCGGAAGAAAGAAGGGTACTCCTTCCTGCTGCTAAGGCACTCACATGTGGCAGAGTGGCTGATCTACAGAAGAGAGAGAGGACGAGAGAGAGAGAGAGAGAGAGAGAGAGAGAGACAGAGAGAGAGAGAGAGGGAGAGAGAGAGAGAGAGAGAGAGAGAGGACGAGAGAGAGAGAGAGAGAGAGAGGACGAGAGAGAGAGAGAGAGAGAGAGAGAGGACGAGAGAGAGAGAGAGAGAGAGAGAGAGGACGAGAGAGAGAGAGAGAGAGAGAGAGAGAGAGAGAGAGAGAGAGAGAGAGAGGAGAGAGAGAGAGAGAGAGAGAGAGAGAGAGAGAGAGAGAGAGAGATAGAGGACGAGAGAGAGAGAGAGATAGAGAGAGAGAGAAAGGGAGAGAGAGAGAGAGAAAGAGAAAGGGAGAGAGAGAGAGAAAAGAAGAGAGAGAGGACGATAGAGACATGGAGAAAGAGAGAGAAAGTGAGAGAGAGAAAGGGAGAGAAAGAGAGAAAGGGAGAGAGACAGGGATTGGGGGAGAGAGAGAGGGGACGAGAGAGACATGGAGAGAGAGAGAAAGGGAGAGAGAGAGAGAAAGGAAGAGAGAAAGAGAGGACGAGAGAGACATGGAGAAAGAGAGAGAAAGGGAGAGAGAGAGAGAAAGGAGAGAGAGAGAGACATGGAGAAAGAGAGAGAAAGGGAGAGAGAGAGAAAGGGAGAGAGAGAGAGAAAGGGAGAGAGAGAGAGAAAGGGAGAGAGAGAGAGGGAGCGAGAGAGAGAGAGAGAGAGAGAGAGAGAGAGAGAAAGAGACAGAACTGAATACACTAAAACAAGATTGACTTAAAATCTCGTATAATTGCTTGTCCTATAGGGCCTCTTACCACAGGTATTTGGAATGGACCGGTGGTGCGTGACATCACTATAGTGGAGGAGGACTCTGACTCTCCGATGATGGCGTGAACTGCTGTTTGGCCAAAGCAGGCCTTTCCCACCGTCCTCTCCTGACCGTTCATCAGGGCCATGGCCGCACGCATAGAGTACAGAGTTGAGCCGCAGTTGTCATAAATACGATATCCAATAGAGACATTCGGAAGCAGAGTGTCACTGTTGTTGATCTCCTCGATGGCGAAGATCATGGTCTGAGCAAATCGGAACTCTCTGAGGTTTACACTAGAGGAAAGGTAAAGAAAATATATGTTTATATAAGTTTTACAAATCATGAGCATACACAACCACAAAAGCTGTGTTTAATTTAATTATTTTTTTAAACTTATAGTAATAAAATAGCCAAATATTCAATAAACTGTAACCAAGGAGGAGCTTACTTGGGGAATTCGAGAGGTGGTGTCAGTGAAGGAGCTTACCTGGAGCAGGTGAGAGGGGGTGGTGTTTCTGTGAAGGAGAGCGGGGGATGTGTGGTTTTGCTGTGGATGGAGAAGGCACCTCCTATAGTCACGTCTCCTTCCTTGGACAGCAGAGGGAACTCTGGGCTCCCCAGCATCCGACAGACAGCCTCCGTTCCCTCTGCCCCAAAGACTCCTAACAACCCCACCACTGCCACCCACAGCAGCTGCATCACACTCTGAAAGGGTTTCACTCCCTGACCTGAGACCTGAGCAGACTCCTACACTGAGTTTTATACTCACAAAGACAGCTGCAGGGCATGGTGGACTAGAGTTATCCAATCAGAGACAGGCGTAATGGGACGGTCTCTACGGGCCACTGTGGATATTATTGCCTCTATTGAAATAATGTATCATCACTGTGCTGCTTTAAACACAGGATAGCAGGAAGACATTCCACTGCGCTGCTTTAAAGACAGGATAGCAGGATGACATTTCACTGCGCTGCTTTAACTTAAAGACAGGATATCAGGATGACATTTCACTGCGCTGCTTTAAAGAGAGGATAACATTATGACATTTCACACCGCTGCTTTAGAAAGAGGATAGCAGGATGACATTTCACTGCGCTGCTTTAAAGAGACGATAGCATGATGACATTTCACTCCGCTGCTTTAAAAAGAGGATAGCAGGATGACATTTCACTGCGCTGCTTTAAAGAGAGGATAGCATAATGACATTTCACTGCGCTGCTTTAAAGAGAGGATAACATTATGACATTTCACTCCGCTGCTTTAAAGACAGGATAACAGGATGACACTTTAGTGCATTAGGGACATCATCAGTGATCATCCACTTTCTAAGGTTGGGGGGGTGAAATTTATTCTATTCAAATACACTATCCTGTAGGTCAATAGCATCATGAAGGGGAATGTCCTGTCTCCCAGTAGTAGAGCTCCATGACTTCAGCTGAGAGGTAGAGCTCCATGACTTCAGCTGAGAGGTAGAGCTCCATGACTTCAGCTGAGAGGTAGAGGTCCATGACTTCAGCTGAGAGGTAGAGCTCCATGACTTCAGCTGAGAGGTAGAGTTCCATGACTTCAGCTGAGAGGTAGAGCTCCATGACTTCAGCTGAGAGGTAGAGGTCCATGACTTCAGCTGAGAGGTAGAGGTCCATGACTTCAGCTGAGAGGTAGAGCTCCATGACTTCAGCTGAGAGGTAGAGCTCCATGACTTCAGCTGAGAGGTAGAGCTCCATGACTTCAGCTGAGAGGTAGAGGTCCATGACTTCAGCTGAGAGGTAGAGGTCCATGACTTCAGCTGAGAGGTAGAGCTCCATGACTTCAGCTGAGAGGTAGAGCTCCATGACTTCAGCTGAGAGGAAGAGCTCCATGACTTCAGCTGAGAGGTAGAGCTCCATGACTTCAGCTGAGAGGTAGAGCTCCATGACTTCAGCTGAGAGGTAGAGGTCCATGACTTCAGCTGAGAGGTAGAGCTCCATGACTTCAGCTGAGAGGTAGAGCTCCATGACTTCAGCTGAGAGGTAGAGCTCCATGACTTCAGCTGAGAGGTAGAGCTCCATGACTTCAGCTGAGAGGTAGAGGTCCATGACTTCAGCTGAGAGGTAGAGCTCCATGACTTCAGCTGAGAGGTAGAGGTCCATGACTTCAGCTGAGAGGTAGAGCTCCATGACTTCAGCTGAGAGGTAGAGCTCCATGACTTCAGCTGAGAGGTAGAGCTCCATGACTTCAGCTGAGAGGTAGAGGTCCATGACTTCAGCTGAGAGGTAGAGCTCCATGACTTCAGCTGAGAGGTAGAGCTCTATCCATAATTGAGTGACCTCTGGTGGCAGATCATTCCATGATGACATGGCTCTATACATAACTGAGTAATTAGTCCCTCATGCAAAAAAGCACTCCCACAACATGATGCTGCCACCCCCGTGCTTCAAGGTTGGGATGGCATTCTTCGGCTTGCAAGCCCCCCCCCTTTTTCCTCCAAACATAACGGTGGTCATTATGGCCAAACAGTTCTGTTTTTGTTTCATCAGACCAGAGGACAATTTTCAAAAAAGTGTGATCTATGATCGCAGCGGTATGACGGCTGCGTGGTCCCATGGTGTTTATACTTGCGTACTATTGTTTATACTTGCGTACTATTGTTTCAAGCGTTTGGAAATTGCTCCTAAGGATGAACCAGACTTGTGGAGGTCTACAATTATTTGTAGACTGAGGTCTTGGCCGATTTCTTTTGATTTTCCCATGATGTCAAGCAAGGCGGCACTGAGTTTGAAGGTCGACCTTGAGGCCTTGACAGGTACACCTCCAATTGATTCAAATGATTTCAATTAGCCTATCAGAAGCTTCTAAAGCCATGACATATTTTTCCGGAATTTTCCAAGCTGTTTAAAAGCACAGTCAACTTAGTTAATGTAAACTTCTGACCTGCTGGAATTGTGATACAGTGAATTATAAGTGAAATAATCTGTCTCTGAACAATTGTTGGAAAAATGACTTGTGTCATGCACAATATAGATGTCTTAACCAACTTGCCAAAACTATAGTTTGTCAATAACACATTTGTGGAGTGGTTGAAAAATGAGTTTTAATGACTCCAACCTAAGTGTATGTAAACTTCTGACTTCAATTGAATGGGGACAGACAATGCATCTGCATTGCTTTCTGTTTGGCGTTTTAGGCTGGGTTTCTGTGTAGCACTGTGTGACATCTGCATTGCTTGCTGTTTGGGGTTTTAGGCTGGGTTTCTGTGTAGCACTTTGTGACATCTGCATTGCTTGCTGTTTGGGGTTTTAGGCTGGGTTTCTGTGTAGCACTTTGTGACATCTGCATTGCTTGCTGTTTTGGGGTTTTAGGCTGGGTTTCTGTGTAGCACTTTGTGACATCTGCATTGCTTGCTGTTTGGGGTTTTAGGCTGGGTTTCTGTGTAGCACTTTGTGACATCTGCATTGCTTGCTGTTTGGGGTTTTAGGCTGGGTTTCTGTGTAGCACTTTGTGACATCGGCTGATGTAAAAAATGCTTTATAATTACACTTGATTGAATTTGATTGATAATAGAAAGATCAAGAAACATTTGTTATTTTTTTGTACATGTATTTAACCCCTTATCTGTCTCTTAACAGTCTCCATAGATACAGTAATGTTTTTCAACTGGCACCAGGGGACCTTCAGACAAGTCTTGTGAGGACATCCTAGAGCAATACAATGTAAGTGTGTGTGAGTGTCTCACCTTTCCACGGAGGGGTTATAGTGTCAGCCTGTTGGGAAGTTCGACTTCGACCTTAGGAGGTTAACCCTCCTCTTACGTTGTTGGTCAATTTGACCCATTTCCACTTTTGATTTGTCTAAAATAATAGTTAACCTCTCTTTTTCTCCATGACATGAAATTACTTTTCCTCGTTTAGGGTCATGAAGCTGCACTACCATTCAAAAGTTTGGGGTCACTTAGAAATGTCCTTGTTTTCCATGAAAACATACATGAAATGAGTTGCAAAATGAATAGGAAATACAGTCAAAATGTTGACAAGCTTTTAAACAATGATTTTTAATTAAAAAAATAATTGTGTCCTCCAAACTTTGCTTTTGTCAAAGAATCCTCAATTTGCAGCAATTACAGCTTTCCAGACCTTTGGCAGTCTAGTTGTCAATTTGTTGAGGTAATCTGAAGAGATTTCACCCCATGCTTCCTGAAGCACCTCCCAAAAGTTGGATTGGCTTGATGGGCACTTCTTACGTATCATAGGGTCAAGCTGCTCCCACAACAGATCAAGGGTTGAGATCCGGTGACTGTGCTGGCCACTCCATTATAGACAGAATACCAGCTGACTGCTTCTTCCCTAAATAGTTAATGCATAGTTTGGAGCTGTGCTTTGGGTCATTGTCCTGTTGATGGAGGAAATTGGCTGCAATTAAGCCTCCCCACAGGGCATAGCATGTTGATAAAAATGGAGTGAAGATGCTTTTTACCATGCACAAATCTCCCACTTTACCACCAATAGACCACCACATTGCCTCCACCAGGCTTGAAAGATGGCATCAAGCTCTCCTCCAGCATCTTTTCATTTTTTTCTGCGTCTCACGGATATTCTTCTTTGTGATCCGAACACCTCAAAATTAGATTTGTCTGTCCATAACACTTTTTTCCAATCTTCCTCCATCCAGTTTTTTATTTATTTTACCTTTATTTAACCAGGCAAGTTAGTTAAAGAACGCATTCTTATTTTCAATGACAGCCTAGGAACAGTGGGTTAACTGCCTTGTTCAGGAGCAGAATTATATATTTTTAACTTGTCAGCTCGGGGATTCTATTATAGCAACCTTCCAGTTATTAGTCCAGCGCTCTAACCATGAGGCTACCTGCCGCATACCTGCTGCCCCCAGTGTCTGTGTTATTTTGCCCATCTTAATCTTTAAATTTTATTGGCCAGTCTGAAATATGGCTTTGCAACTCTGCCTAGAAGTCCAGCATTCCGGAGTCGCCGCCTCACTGTTGACGTTGAGCCTGCTGTTTTGCGGGTACTATTTAATGAAGCTGCCAGTTAAGGACTTGTGAGGCGTCTGGTTCTCAAACTGGACACTCTAATGTACTTGTCCTCTTGCTCAGTTGTGCACCGAGGCCTCCCACTCCTCTTTCTATTCCTTGTTGGAGCCAGTTTGTGCTGTTCTATGAAGGGAGTAGTACACAGACAAAATAAAGGTTGGTCTGTTTTTACTTGCTTCTTTGACTGTCTTGAGTCGTGTTTTAAACTGTGTGGGTCAATCTGGCCCATATCACAATGGACATAATTGTTCAGCAAAGCACAAGGGTTAAAGGTGAGTCAAGACTGACTGATCTACAAATCACCTTACATCATGAATGACTATTGAATAGTATGTGTAGAACAGTCAGGCAGTCACAATTGACCCATGATACATCACGGTTTTTAATGCTCTTGAACAGAGCCACTGTGTGTGAGTCCGTGCGTGAATACTTGTGTGTGCACATGTTTGGCAGACAGCTTATTTGTTTATTTTTGTGTAATTTTGATTTGATGCATTCACTTCCGTCATCTATCTTTACTTCACCTCATTAGGCCCGTCATAATCATCTAGATGTGGGTATTAAGATCAAACTTTTGACAGTCACTCCATGTAAACAATTCATTCAGTCTGATTTAGCGAGGCATTGGCGATGTGTTCAATGTGTTGTTATTATGTTTCCCAGCCCTGCAGATGTTTCATGATCTTCTGATATTTAATTAAAACCTGGGTTGTTTGTGTTGTGTGTTTGTGCAGACGCCTGTCAGATCGTTTTCCAGGCGAGTGATCTTCTGAGGGCCATGCATAGGGGAGTTAGCTGAGCTCAGGAACACGTGTTGAGCTGGAGGAGCCTGAGGCCTGCCCCCTGGACACCCGCGGATCTTCCTGGTTTCCCCCGTGTCTTGCACAGTGCTAACCTTATGGCTCTGAGCTGAGGAAAGCATGGCCTGCCCCGTGGACTCCTGTGGCATTGAAAGTGGTCAACACAACCTGGCCAATAAAGAACGGACAGAGGAACAGCACTTTCTAATCACAAATGCAATGTTAACTTTCAAACGTTCAGCATCCCTGCAAAATAACACTGAGCTTCAGCCTCCCTGATAATTAACACTGAGCCATTGTAAGGCTCACATAGAGTTGCATCTAATCAAATGGCTACTCAGATTATTTGCCATACCCCCCCCCCCTTTACACCGCTGCTACTAGTCTCTGTTTATTATCTATTATTATCTATGCTATCTACATGTACATACTACCTCAATTACGTCGACTAACCGGTTCAAATTATGTCTACTAACATTGCCTCTGTACCAGTAACCCCCTGTATATAGTCTCGCTATTGTTATTTTACTGCTTCTCTTTAAATACTTGTTCTTTTATTTCTTAATCTTATTCATATTTTTTCTTCTTCTTTTTTTATAAACTGCTTTGTTGGTTAAGGGCCCGTAAGTAAACATTTCACTGTAAGGTCTACACCTGTTGTATTCGGCACATGTGACTAATAACATTTGATTTGATTTGAATACATAGAGTTTCAATACATAGAGTTGCGATACATAGAGTTGCAATACATAGAGTTGCAATACATAGAGTTGCGATACCAACCAAAAGGTAGGATACCTATCCACAAGCATGTACTGTAGCTATGTCATTGATTCAATTATGGTTAATTTGGGAGAGTGAGCAGATATCCTATTGGAACAGTCTTGGACTGCTGTAAAACCAGTAAAACAATGGTACAGTGTTGGACTGCTGTAAAACAATGGTACAGTCTTGGACTGCTGTAAAACCAGTAAAACAATGGTACAGTGTTGGACTGATCTAAGACAATGAGACAGTCTTGGGCTATTCTAAGACAATGGTACAGTCTTGGACAGCTGTAAAACCAGTAAAACAATGGTACAGTGTTGGACTGATCTAAGACAATGAGACAGTCTTGGGCTATTCTAAGACAATGGTACAGTCTTGGACAGCTGTAAAACCAGTAAAACAATGGTGCAGTGTTGGACTGCTCTAAGACAATGAGACAGTCTTGGGCTATTCTTAGACAATGGTACAGTGTTGGACTGCTCTAAGACAATGAGACAGTCTTGGGCTATTCTTAGACAATGGTGCAGTGT
The DNA here is from genome assembly GCF_036934945.1 of Oncorhynchus masou masou. Lineage (NCBI taxonomy): Eukaryota > Metazoa > Chordata > Actinopteri > Salmoniformes > Salmonidae > Oncorhynchus > Oncorhynchus masou. The sequence goes on along the minus strand of NC_088220.1, from coordinate 83,154,540 downwards.
TGGACTGATCTAAGACAATGAGACAGTCTTGGGCTATTCTAAGACAATGAGACAGTCTTGGACTGCTGTAAAACCAGTAAAACAATGGTACAGTGTTGGACTGATCTAAGACAATGGAACATTGTTGGACTGATGTAAGACAATGGAATAGTGTTGGAATGCTCTAAGACAATGGGACAGCCTTGGACTGATGTAAGACAATGGAACAGTGTTGGAATGCTCTAAGACAATGGAACATTGTTGGACTGATGTAAGACAATGGAATAGTGTTGGAATGCTCTAAGACAATGGGACAGCCTTGGACTGATGTAAGACAATGGGAACGTCTTGGAATGCTCTAAGACAATGGAACATTGTTGGACTGATGTAAGACAATGGAATAGTGTTGGAATGCTCTAAGACAATGGGACAGTCTTGGACTGCTCTAAGACAATGAGACAGTCTTGGAATGCTCTATGACAATGGAACAGTCTTGGACTGCTCTAAGACAATGGGACAGTCTTGGACTGCTCTAAGACAATGGGGCAGTCTTGGACTGTTGTAAGACAATGGGACAGTCTTGGACTGCTCTATGACAATGGGACAGTCTTGGAATGCTGTGAGACAATGAGACAGTCTTGGACTGCTGTGAGACAATGGGACAGTCTTGGACTGCTGTGAGACTATGGGACAGTCTTGGACTGCTGTGAGACAATGAGACAGTCTTGGACTGCTGTGAGACAATGGGACAGTCTTGGACTGCTCTATGACAATGGGACAGTCTTGGACTGCTGTGAGACAATGGGACAGTCTTGGACTGCTGTGATACAATGGGACAGTCTTGGACTGCTCTATGACAATGGGACAGTCTTGGACTGCTCTATGACAATGGGACAGTCTTGGACTGCTGTGATACAATGGGACAGTATTGAACTGGTCTAAAACAATGGGAAAGTCTTGGTCTGCTGTGAGACAATGAGGCAGTCTTGAACTGCTGTGAGACAATGACACAGTCATCTATTGCCCATTCCAAAATCAACAAATCAACTTGATGTGTGTGTTTTCTGTAATTTATATAATTCAGGGCTCATCTCTAAGATAGATACAGTGGGGAGAACAAGTATTTGATACACTGCCGATTTTGCAGGTTTTCCTACTTACAAAGCATGTAGAGGTCTGTAATTTTTTATCATAGGTACACTTCAACTGTGAGAGACGGAATCTAAAACAAATATCCAGAAAATCACATTGTATGATTTTTAAGTAATACATTTGCATTTTATTGCATGACATAAGTATTTGATACATCAGAAAAGCAGAACTTAATATTTGGTACAGGAACCTTTGTTTGGCAATTACAGAGATCATACATTTCCTGTAGTTCTTGACCAGGTTTGCACACACTGCAGGATTTTGGCCCACTCCTCCATACAGACCTTCTCCAGATACTTCAGGTTTAAGGGCTGTCGCTGGGCAATCCATCCTCCCCTCAATACGGTGCAGTCGTCCTGTCCCCTTTGCAGAAAAGCATCACCAAAGAATGATGCTTCCACCTCCATGCTTTACGGTTGGGATGGTTTTCTTGGGGTTGTACTCCTCCTTCTTCTTCCTCCAAACATGGCGAGTGGAGTTTAGACCAAAAAGCTCTAGTTTTGTCTCATCAGACCACATGACCTTCTCCCATTCCTCCTCTGGGTCATCCAGATGGTCATTGGCAAACTTCAGATGGGCCTGGACATGCGCTGGCTTGAGCAGGGGGACCTTGCGTGCGCTGCAGGATTTAATCCATGATGGCGTAGAGTGTTTCTACTGGTTTTCTTTGAGACTGTGGTCCCAGCTCTATTCAGGTCATTGACCAGGTCCTGCCGTGTAGTTCTGGGCTGATCCCTCACCTTCCTCATGATCATTGATGCCCCACGAGGTGAGAGCTTGCATGGAGCCCCAGACCGAGGGTAATTGACCGTCATTTTGAACTTCTTTCATTTTCTAATAATTGCGCCAACAGTTGTTGCCTTCTCACCAAGCTGCTTGCCTATTGTCCTGTAGCCCATCCCAGCCTTGTGCAGTTCTACAATTTTATTCCTGATGTCCTTACACAGTTCTCTGGTCTTGGCCATTGTGGAGAGGTTGGAGTCTGTTTGATTGAGTGTGTGGACAGGTGTCTTTTATACAGGTAAATAGTTCAAACAGGTGAAGTTAATACAGGTAATGAGTGGAGAACAGGAGGACTTCTTAAAGAAAAACGAACAGGTCTGTGAGAGCCGGAATTCTTACTGGTTGGAAGGTTATCAAATACTTGTCATGCAATAAATTGCTAATTAATTACTTAAAAATCATACAATGTGATTGTCTTGATTTTTGTTTTAGATTCCGTCTCTCACAGTTGATGTGTACCTATGATAAAAATTACAGACCTCGACATGCTTTGTAAGTAGGAAAACCTGCAAAATCGGCAGTGTATCAAATACTTGTTCTCCCCACTGTATTGGTCGCAGTGTGCCTCCCTTATACAATAAAGGTTAAATACACTTTTTTAAACTCCTACCACTATCCCTGGACCATATGAACGGAAAATAGATGGGTAAAAACAACAGGAAATACTCTTCATTAGGCCAGATGGAGATTCCACGATATTACTTATACCAAACCCATCCTTTCATGTGTTCATTCTGGCATGGGCTAAGGGTTAGGTGTTGCTTTCAGAGTATGTGTCTCTCTGCCCAGACACAGGTGTTGACTACTAACTATCTCAGTGAGACAGAGAGGCACAGAGGGCATTATCATGGACTCTGTCTCCCTCCACTGACTGTGTTGACTGAGAGCAGCCTCGCTCGATCACAAATAGTGAATGACAACATGCAGAAGCTCCTCCTCCTCCCCTCTGTCAACACGATGTTGACTGAGAGCAGCCTCGCTCGATCACAAATAGTGAATGACAACATGCAGAAGCTCCTCCTCCTCCCCTCTGTCAACACGATGTTGACTGAGAGCAGCCTCGCTCGATCAAAATAGTGAATGACAACATGCAGAATGATGTTGACTGAGAGCAGCCTCGCTCGATCACAAATAGTGAATGACAACATGCAGAAGCTCCTCCTCCTCCCCTCTGTCAACACGATGTTGACTGCTGCATTATGTGGCTTGTTATTCATCAGGGGTTGTATAGTTTTCTGATAGTGTGAGAAATATATATATTTTTTTATCACCGTCATTAACTGGACTATTAAAACAAATTATTATGTTCTCCCAATGCTGTACCTTCTCTACATGGACTCTCATGTGTGCACCAGCATTCTCAACATTATTTGCCAAATCTTGTTTATTAAAGGGGAAATCTGCATTTAAATCATAATATTTGTAAATATTTGTATGTATTTCATGATTCACCTATAAGCATTGGTCCCTGGTTCAAATGTTAAGATATGAGTGCATTGGGTCTGGGGGATCCCAAACTAATCCAAATGAAGCATGAATCAGTCAGAAAACTTATTCAAACGTTAAAAATGGCTCACTATTGTTTTTTTTAAACGTATTTGTTTTATAACTCTGTTGAAATGATGCGTTCTCTCCTTCAGTTCATTAGCCTAGCAAACTGTTATGCTTGTAACTGCATATGACTGTCAGATACCAGGTGTGGGGGACACACAGCTGCTGGCGCCAAAGACAGGTATCACTGTTTTTCTACTTCGCTAGTCGTAAATCTGGCGCCTTCAAAATTCAGATGGATTTTGCAATGTCAATTCATAGTTTTTATTAGTTCAGTGACAAACAATGTCATTTGCTGGGTCATTTTTACCAAATGCGCTGAAGAAAAGTGTGTTTAAGAGGAGTTATGTAGCCTACCAGAGTGGACACAACTCACATTGTCAGTCAGGCAAATTTTATTTCGATTTTACACGTTCACCGTAATAAATAGTTTGGCTACTTTTTCTTTCAACAGTCAGTGTATTTGGTCATTTTTTGATGAACAGGGTAACAGGGACAGCAATCATTTCGTATTTATTGGTCAGAGTGGAGCTTCTTTAATTCCAAATGGGTTAAACCACTTGCTTTCGAGACAGGAGGGGGGGGGTGGTAAAATTCTAAGCATGGCATTATATATTAATTGTCTAAATGCCAATGCTAATTTCTAAATATAAATAATTACAGAGTACTAGCTCAAAACATTTTCAAATGTCCAAAAATGACCAGTTAATCAGAGGTATCCCTGTAACCTCTGCTGAGTCCCCAACAACTGGATGGTCAAGTGTTGAAGGGAAATGGAAAGAGAGCTTGTGATGAGACATTAGTAAGGCCACACTCCATCTTAACTCCTCCTCCACATCTACTGGATTGGTCGAACAATTCTTTTTTAAAATTCTCGTCAAGACCAGTATGTTGAGGATCTAGTTTCAGGCCTTTCCTTTACGCCTGCTAGGTTAATCAGTCGGTGATGGGGACTTCAGATAATACAAAGTTGGGGGGGAGCATACATTTCTCTCCCACCCTAGTCTGATAGTGGGGTGGTAGATTCTCAGGTAGCTGGTCTCAGCACATGTTCCTACACACCATTGACATTGATACGCACGCACGCACAAACACACACACACACACACACACACACAGACACACACACACACACACACAGTCACGATCGTCGTCCTCCTCGTCTGAGGAGGAGTAGTTGGAAGGATCGGAGGACCAGACTGCAGCGTTGAATGTGCTCATCGTGAATTTAATGAACAGAGAACACTTGAACAAACTATACAAAACAATGCAGTAATAACGACTGTGAAGCTATAATAAGAACTGTGCTGACACAAGCAACTAACATAGACAATCACCCACAACCCACAATGACAAAACAGGCTACCTAAATATGGTTCCCAATCAGAGACAACGAATAACACCTGCCTCTGATTGAGAACCATATCAGACCAAACACAGAAACAGACAAACTAGACATCCAACATAGAATGCCCACTCAGATCACACCCTGACCAAACAAAACATAGAAACATACAAAGGAAACTATGGTCAGGGCGTGACAGTACCCCCCACCCCAAGGTGCGGACTCCGGCCGCAAAACCAGAACCTGTAGGGGGGGGTCTGGGTGGGCATCTGTCCATGGTGGCGGCTCTGGGGCTGGATGTGGCCCACACTCCACCATAGTCTTAGTCCACCTTAGTAGCGTCCTTTGAGCAGCGACCCTCGCCTCCGACCCTGGCCTGGAGACTGAGGGACACCTCTAGACTGAAGGACGCCTCTGGACTGAAAAAACTCTTCCGGACTGAGGGGCAGCTCTGGACTGAGGGGCAGCTCAGGACTGAGAGGTAGCTCAGGACTGAGAGGTAGCTCAGGACTGAGAGTTAGCTCAGGACTGAGAGTTAGCTCAGGACGGAGGGGTAGCTCAGGATGGAAGGGTAGCTCAGGACTGAGGGGCAGCTCAGGACTGAGGGGCAGCTCAGGACTGAGAGGTAGCTCAGGACTGAGAGTTAGCTCAGGACGGAGGGGTAGCTCAGGATGGAAGGGTAGCTCAGGACTGAGGGGCAGCTCAGGACTGAGGGGCAGCTCAGGACTGAGAGGTAGCTCAGGACTGAGAGGTAGCTGAAGACTGAGAGGTAGCTCAGGACAGAAGGGTAGCTCAGGATGGAAGGGTAGCTCAGGACTGAGGGGTAGCTCAGGACTGAGAGGTAGCTCAGGATTGAGAGATAGCTCAGGGCTGAAGGGTATCTCAGGACTGAGGGCAACTCTGGACTGAAGGACAGCTCCGGATTGAAAAGCAATACCGGCATCGCCGGCGTGACAGGCGGCTCTTGCAGCTCCTGGCTGACTGACGGCTCTGGCAGCACCCGGGTGACTGGCAGCTCCTGGCTGGCTGACGGCTCTGGCAGCTCCTGGCTGGCTGGCGGCTCTGGCAGCTCCTGGCAGCTCCTGGCTGGCTGGAGGAGCTGGCAGCTCCTGGCTGGCGGCTCTGGCAGCTCCTGGCTGGCTGACGGCTCTGGCAGCTCCTGGTTGGTTGGTGGCTCTGGCAGCTCCTGGATGGCTGGCGGCTCTGGTAGCTCCTGGCTGGGTGGAGGAGCTGGCAGCTCCTGGCTGGCGGCTCTGGAAGCTCCTGGCTGGCTGACGGCTCTGGCAGCTCCTGGCTGGCGGCTCTGGCTGCTCCTGGCTGACTGGCGGCTCTGGCGGGTCCTGGCTGGCTGGCGGCTCTGGCAGCTCATGGCTTACTGGCGGCTCAGGCGGCTCCTGGCGGCTCCTGACAGACTGGCGGCTCTGGCAGCTCAGGACAGACCGGAGTATCTGGCGGCTCAGGACAGACGGGACACTCTGGCGGCTCAGGACAGATGGGACACTCTGGCGGCTCAGGACATACGGGAGACTGGCTGCTCAGGACAGACGGGAGACTCTGGTGGCTCAGGACAGACGGGAGACTCTGGCGGCTCAGGACAGACGGGACACTTTGGCGGCTCAGGACAGACGGGACACTCTGGCGGCTCAGGACATACGGGAGACTGGCTGCTCAGGACAGACGGGAGACTCTGGCGGCTCAGGACAGACGGGAGACTCTGGCGGCTCAGGACAGATGGGAGACTCTGGCGGCTCAGGACAGAGGGGAGACTCTAGCAGCTCTGGACAGACGGGAGATTCTAGCAGCTCTGGACAGACGGGAGACTCTAGCAGCTCAGGACAGGAGGAAGGCTCTAGCAGTGCTGGACAGGCAGGAGACTCTGGCAGCTCTGGACAGACGGGGGCACCTGTAGGCAAAAGACAGAGAGACAGCCTGGTGCGGGGGGCTGCCACCGGAGGGCTGGTGCCTGGATAGACCGGACCGTGAAGGCACACTGGAGATCTTAAGAGCAGGGCTGGCACCATCTGCCCTGGCTGGATCTTCACCATTGCCCGGCAGATGTGGGGAGCTGGGATGTAGCGCACCGGGCTAAGTACGCGTACTGGGGACACCATGCGTTCCACCGCATAACACGGTGCCTGACCAGTACTACGCCCGCCACGGTTAGCACGGCTAGGAGCGCTGTAGCACTGAGCTGGCACAGGACGTCTAGGGCTAGGGAGGTGCAGAGGAGGCCTGGTGTGTGAGGCTGGCACAGTCTTCACCAGATGACTAGTACGCACCTCAGGACGAGTATGGAGAGCTGACCCAGATGACATCAACCTCCCGACACGCTCCATCGGGTGGATGCCGTGCCTCATGCACCAACACAGCAACTCCCTCATAACTCTCTCCTCCAATTTCCCCATTAACTCCTTCACTGTCTCTGCTTCGCTCACCTCCAACACCGCCCTGACCGGCTCTGGTTTCCTCCTTGGCTCCTTACGGTGAACAGTATCCCTGTGCCCCCCCCAAAGACATTTTTGGGGCTGCCTCTCAGGCTTCCATCCGTGCTGCCGTGCTAGCTCCTCATAATGCCGCATCTCTGCTTTCGCTGCCTCCAGCTCTGCTTTGGGGCGGCGATATTCCCCTGGCAGCTCCCAGGGTCCTTTGCCGTCCAAAATCTCCTCCTATGTCCAGGAGTCTTGTGATGCTGGCCGCTGCTGCTGCTGCTGCTGCTGCCGTTACCACGCCGCTTGGTCCTTGGTTGGTGGGTGATTCTGTCACGATTGTTGTCCTCCTGGTCTGAGGAGGAGTAGTTGGAAGGATCGGAGGACCAAAATGCAGCGTTGAATGTGCTCATTGTGAATTTAATGAACAGAGAACACTTGAACAAACTATACAAAACAATGCAGTAATAACGACTGTGAAGCTATAACAAGAACTGTGCTGACACAAGCAACTAACATAGACAATCACCCACAACCCACAATGAGAAAACGGGCTACCTAAATATGGTTCCCAATCAGAGACAACAACTAACACCTGCCTCTGATTGAGAACCATAGCAGGCCAAACACAGAAACAGACAAACTAGACATCCAACATAGAATGCCCACTCAGATCACACCCTGACCAAACAAAACATAGAAACATACAAAGCAAACTATGGTCAGGGCGTGACACACAGACACACAAACACACAGAAACAGAGGGCCACTCAGTTTAGAGAAGTCATCTCAGACAGAGAAAACTCAGAGAGGCCCAGCTCCTGAGCTCCCATCAGCAGCAGAAATGTTTTTGAAATGGAAAATTAATCTGTTCATGCGAAAGAGATCGTATCGAACCGGATCGCGTCAATTCGTTCCCTAATCAAATCGAATCACATCAAATCGTTTCAAACTAAAACGTATCGTTCCTGAATCGTGTCTGAGACCATGCATCTAGATTCATGTTGAACTTTCATGAAAGGAGAGACGCTAACATCACTATTACCCATTGATTCCTGAAGAATATAACTTATAAATGCCTCATCAACTCAGTTCAACTGTCACACTCCGTCAGAAACGAAAACATAAACTTGTTTTACTCCAATATTTGTTAACAAAGTCAATAATAAACAAACACTGTACACCCTTAAAAATGATTTGAACTAATATGTTTATATCATGGATGGTCAGTCCTTGCATCCATATCTCGGTCTATGAATTTGAGAGTGGTTACATTTCTCCAGTCCTAACCCTCAACTTTTTATCAAAACAGAGGCGGGGTTCCCGCTTTGTTATTGCTTCAACTGCAGATTAGCTGTTTTAAGATAGAATGTGCCAATTCCTAACTAGATAAAGTAGTGAGTAAATCATGTACTGATGTCAATGGTAGATTTGTTTTAAACTTTGAGATGTGTGCTTAAACAGCAGGCTATGTCAGCCCGTGTTGATTGTCCTGGATTCTGGAAAGACCCTGTCATACCTGTTACACAGGCCCCATCTGTATATCAGCCTAGCAAAGTCATTGTGATCTGTCATTACACATCTGTGACTGTCATCTTCACACTATTGTTCTATTAACGTTCAACATGTAAAGAGTAAAGGTTATAATATTATAATATAATGTAAAGGCTTATATCAATGTCTTCAGAAAGATTTAAATGTATCTGTCCATTTCAACAGCACATATAACATTGTTTATTGTATACAAAGGTCTTCTCCTGTGGTCTGCAGTGTGCGCAGCCCTTCCCAGCCTATAGTTAATAAGTGTTTTTTGATCATTGAACAGAGCCACAGTTTTACCCCTCTGAGTGCACCTTGCCAGCCTGTTGCATGTCCTAATGCATGTCCTAATCACGTCCCCTTATCCCTCTGTCAGACCTGGAGACTAATTATGTTTCCACGCCACACCTGGTGAACCCTCGCCTCATCGCCCCCGGGTCCTGATGTCATCACCTGTGTATGAAACACCTACCTGCCCCCGCCTGCCCGCCCGGCCTCTCCATTCCTCCTGCACCCCCAGGGCTTCCCGTAAATTGGCAGGTCTGGGGCAAGGTCTCCTCAACGTTGCCCGTCCCTAAGCGCCACGTTAAACCGGTTCAGCGAGTGTTTGTCACGCTTCGTTACATCTGGCCTGAGATGGCTCGTTAAAACAGAGCTCCAGGCAAGGCTGGGACGTTGCGCAGGTGATTTTCCGGTGCTCTAAGTTCACAACAACCCTCCGCCTCTCTCCGGGGAAGCCTCTGTGTAATTGTTTTTCTTCGCCAGTCTGCTACAGTTAGTGGTGTTTTCCACTTCGAGGCACCTCAGGTGAAACTATGGGAGCTCAGGGAGAGAAAATCGTATGTTTTGTGTCTCCACCCACATGCTTTTCATTAAACAGTAGGAGGGGGGTTGAACATTAAAATGAATAATAGCTCATCCATAAAATAAGTTGGGGCCTGTTTGGCTACCTGTACTCTAGAGCTAAAGTATTCAGCAGTATATGTACAGTGTAACAGCACAGTCTGAAAAAACTCCATATACACAAAGAACATGACTACCTTCAGAATCTCTCTCTCTCTCTCTACCTCTCTCTCTCTCTCTGCCATACCATCACCTTTCATACATTAGATTCATATCTCTCAGATCCCCATCTCTGTTACAGGACAAGAAGTGAAGTGCTCTCATGTTATGGGACCTCTACACCAGGCGGTGTCAGAGGAAGGCCCATTTTTTCAAACGGAGTTGTATTTCAAGCAAACTGACTTGTTGTGGATAAAAGGCTGTGTGTGATGTAGTGCACGTGACGTAGTGCACATACAAACTGCCCACTCACTGAATAAAATACATAGGTTAACTGGGTTTCCATTGTATTTTCAACTCCACCAACGGTTTAGTCACAAAGACTGTTGCGATAAATAGCAAACTTCCCCTATCTGGTTTACACCTGTGCTCTCTAGACAAGAGTTTGATGATAAAGTGGACAGGGGGTTAATTAAATGATGAGATATGGATAAGAGCAATATCAAATCAAATCAAATCAAATCAAATTTATTTATATAGCCCTTCGTACATCAGCTGATATCTCAAAGTGCTGTACAGAAACCCAGCCTAAAACCCCAAACAGCAAGCAATGCAGGTGTAGAAGCACGGTGGCTAGGAAAAACTCCCTAGAAAAGCCAAAACCTAGGAAGAAACCTAGAGAGGAACCAGGCTATGTGGGGTGGCCAGTCCCCTTTCTGGCTGTGCCGGGTAGAGATTATAACAGAACATGGCCAAGATGTTCAAATGTTCAGAAATGACCAGCATGGTCGAATAATAATAAGGCAGAACAGTTGAAACTGAGCAGCAGCACGGCCAGGTGGACTGGGGACAGCAAGGAGTCATCATGTCAAGTAGTCCTGGGGCATGGTCCTAGGGCTCAGGTCAGTTGAAACTGGAGCAGCAGCACGGCCAGGTGGACTGGGGACAGCAAGGAGTCATCATGTCAGGTAGTCCTGGGGCATGGTCCTAGGGCTCAGGTCCTCCGAGAGAGAGAAGGAGAGAATTAGAGAACGCACACTTAGATTCACACAGGACACCGAATTGGACAGGAGAAGTACTCCAGATATAACAAACTGACCCCAGCCCCCCGACACATAAACTACTGCAGCATAAATACTGAGGCTGAGACAGGAGGGGTCAGGAGACACTGTGGCCCCACCCGAGGACACCCCCGGACAGGGCCAAACAGGAAGGATATAACCCCACCCACTTTGCCAAAGCACAGCCCCCACACCACTGGAGGGATATCTTCAACCACCAACTTACCATCCTGAGACAAAGCTGAGTATAGCCCGCAAAGATCTCCGCCACGGCACAACCCAAGGGGGGCGCCAACCCAGACAGGATGACCACATCAGTGAATCAACCCACTCAGGTGACGCACCCCCTCCAGGGACGGCATGAGAGAGCCCCAGCAAGCCAGTGACTCAGCCCCTGTAATAGGGTTAGAGGCAGAGAATCCCAGTGGAAAGAGGGGGAACCGGCCAGGCAGAGACAGCAAGGGTGGTTCGTTGCTCCAGAGCCTTTCCGTTCACCTTCCCACTCCTGGGCCAGACTACACTCAATCATATGACCCACTGAAGAGATGAGTCTTCAGTAAAGACTTAAAGGTTGAGACCGAGTTTGCGTCTCTGACATGGGTAGGCAGACCGTTCCATAAAATGGAGCTCTATAGGAGAAAGCCCTGCCTCCAGCTGTTTGCTTAGAAATTCTAGGGACAATTAGGAGGCCTCGTCTTGTGACCGTAGCGTACGTGTAGGTATGTACGGCAGGACCAAATCAGAGAGATAGGTAGGAGCAAGCCCATGCAATGCTTTGTAGGTTAGCAGTAAAACCTTGAAATCAGCCCTTGCTTTGACAGGAAGCCAGTGTAGGGGAGGCTAGCACTGGAGTAATATGATCAAATTTTTGGTTCTAGTCAGGATTCTAGCAGCCGTATTTAGCACTAACTGAAGTTTATTTAGTGCTTTATCCGGGTAGCCGGAAAGTAGAGCATTGCAGTAGTCCAACCTAGAAGCGACAAAAGCATGGATTAATTTTTCTGCATCATTTTTGGACAGAAAGTTTCGTAGATGGAAAAAAGCTGTCCTTGAAATGGTCTTGATATGTTCTTCAAAAGAGAGATCAGGGTCCAGAGTAACGCCGAGGTCCTTCACAGTTTTATTTGAGATGACTGTACAACCATTAAGATTAATTGTCAGATTCAACAGAAGATCTCTTTGTTTCTTGGGACCTAGAACAAGCATCTCTGTTTTATCCGAGTTTAAAAGTAGAAAGTTTGCTGCCATCCACTTCCTTATGTCTGAAACACATGCTTCTAGCGAGGGCAATTTTGGGGCTTCACCATGTTTCATTGAAATGTACAGCTGTGTATCATCCGCATAGCAGTGAAAGTTAACATTATGTTTTCGAATAACATCCCCAAGAGGTAAAATATATAGTGAAAACAACAGCGGTCCTAAAACGGAACCTTGAGGAACACCGAAATTTACAGTTGATTTAACCAATCATCATGTCACCAGCTTTCAAATAATAGTCTATCCTCAATATTTAGTCTATTGGAAACCTGCATGACCACCATGTGAATTTTTTTTTATTTAATCTGCCTATAAACCCTCCATGTTATTCCACATCGTGGTGGTAGTCCTACAACATAACATTATCATGTGAATACACGTTTACTTCGATATGATGGTTATTATATCTACAGTGGGGCAAAAAAGTATTTAGTCAGCCACCAATTGTGCAAGTTCTCCCACTTAAAAAGATGAGTGAGGCCTGTAATTTTCATCATAGTTACACTTCAACTATGACAGACAAAAATGAGAAAAAAATCCAGAAAATCACATTGTAGGATTTTTAATGAATTTATTTGCAAATTATGGTGGAAAATAAGTATTTCATCAATAACAAAAGTGTCTCAATACTTTGTTATATACCCTTTGTTGGCAATGACAGAGGTCAAACGTTTTCTGTAAGTCTTCACAAGGTTTTCACACACTGTTGCTGGTATTTTGGCCCATTCCTCCATGCAGATCAACTCTCTCCAAAGATTTTCTATGGGGTTGAGATCTGGAGACTGGCTAGGCCACTCCAGGACCTTGAAATGCTTCTTACGAAGCCACTCCTTCGTTGCCCGGGCGGTGTGTTTGGGATCATTGTCATGCTGAAAGATCCAGCCACGTTTCATCTTCAATGCCCTTGCTGATGGAAGGAGGTTTTCACTCAAAATCTCACGATACATGGCCCCATTCATTCTTTCCTTTACACAGATCAGTCATCCTGGTCCCTTTGCAGAAAAACACTCCCAAAGCATGATGTTTCCACCCCCATGCTTCACAGTAGGTATGGTGTTATTTGGATGCAACTCAATCATTCTTTGTCCTCCAAACACGATGAGTTTTTACCAATAAGTTCTATTTTGGCTTCATATGACCATATGACATTCCCAATCTTCTTCTGGATCATTCACATGTACTGGCTTAAGCAGGGGGACACGTCTGGCACTGCAGGATTTGAGTCCCTGGCGGCGTAGTGTGTTACTCATGGTAGGCTTTGTTACTTTGGTCCCAACTCTCTGCAGGTCATTCACTAGGTCCCCCCGTGTGGTTCTGGGATTTTTGTTCACCGTTCTTGTGATCATTTTGACCCCACAGGGTGAGATCTTGCGTGGAGCCCCAGATCGAGGAAGATTATCAGTGGTCTTGTATGTCTTCCATTTCCTAATAATTGCTCCCACAGTTGATTTCTTCAAACCAAGCTGCTTACCTATTGCAGATTCAGTCTTCCCAGCCTGGTGCAGGTCTACAATTTTGTTTCTGGTGTCCTTTGACAGCTCTTTGGTCTTGGCCATAGTGGAGTTTGGAGTGTGACTGTTTGAGGTTGTGAACAGGTGTCTTTTATACTGATAACAAGTTCAAACAGGTGCCATTAATACAGGTAACGAGTGGAGGACAGATGAGCCTCTTAAAGAACAAGTTACAGGTCCGTGAGAGCCAGAAATCTTGCTTGTTTGTAGGTGACCAAATACTTATTTTCCACTATAACTTGCAAATAAATTCATAAGAATCCTACAATGTGATTTTCTGGATTTTTTTCTAATTTTATCTGTCATAGTTGAAGTGTATCAATGATGAAAATTACAGGCCTCTCTACTCTTTTTAAGTGGGAGAACTAACACAATTGGTGACTGACTAAATACTTTTTTGCCCCACTGTATATTTGCGCATTAAGGCAGTTTCCACCAACATTGCTCGCTGTAAGGACCGACGCTGGAATCGAGTAGCAGGTACCGGGAGTCAAACCTTTAATGATGAACAGACAGGAAACAAGAGAGGAACAGCGTCAAAACACAGGTAACAAAAACAGCATACGACCGTTAATGTGGACACGGGGAACAGAGCTGGGCGACAGATAGATATAGGGAAGGAAATAACAAGTGATTGAGCATCCCGTGGGGAGAACAAGTATTTGATACACTGCCAATTCTGCAGGATTTCCTACTTACAAAGCATGTAGAGGTCTGTCATTTTTATCATAGATACACTTCAACTGTGAGAGACAGAACCTAAAACAAAAATCCAGAAAATCATATTGTATGATTTTTAAATAATTAATTTGCATTTTATTGCATGACACAAGTATTTGATACATCAGAAAAGCAGAACTTAATATTTGGTACAGAAACCTTTGTTTTCAATTACAGAGATCATACGTTTCTTGTAGTTCTTGACCAGGCTTGCACACACTGCAGCAGGGATTTTGGCCAACTCCTCCATACAGACCTTTTCCAGATCCTTCAGGTTTCGGGGCTGTCACTGGGCAAAACGGACTTTCAGCTCCCTCCAAAGATTTTCAATTGGGTTCAGGTCTGGAGACTGTCTAGACCACTCCAGGAACTTGAGATGCTTCATAATGAGCCACTCCTTAGTTGCCCTGGCTGTGTGTTTCAGGTCATTGTCATGCTGGAGGACCCAGCCACAACCCATCTTCAATGCTCTTACCGAGGGAAGGAGGTTGTTGGCCAAGAGATCTTGCATGGATCCCCAGACCGAGGGTGATTAAACGTCATCTTGAACTTCTTCCATTTTCTAATCATTGCGCCAACAGTTGTTACCTTCTCACCAAGCTGCTTGCCTATTGTCCCGTAGCCCATCCCAGCCTTGTGCAGGTCTACAATTTTATTCCTGATGTCCTTACACAGCTCTCTGGTCTTGGCCATTGTGGAGAGGTTGGAGTCTGTTTGATTTAGTGTGTGGACAGGTGTCTTTTATACAGGTAACGAGTTCAAACAGGTGCAGTTAAAACAGGTAATGAGTAGAGAACAGGAGGGCTTCTTAAAAGAAAAACTAACAGGACTGTGAGAGCCGGAATTCTTACTGGTTGGTAGGTGATCAAATACTTATGTCATGCAATAAAATGCAAATGAATAACTTAAAAATCATACAATGTGATTTTCTGGATTTTCGTTTTAGATTCCGTCTCTCACAGTTGAAGTGTACCTATGATAAAAATTACAGACCTCTACATGCTTTGTAAGTAGGAAAACCTGCAAAATCGTCAGTGCATCAAATACTTGTTCTCCCCACTGTAGGTGAATCCAAATGATTGCTAATGTGGGTGACGAGGGAAGCAGGTGTGCGTAACGATGGTGGCAGGAGTGCGTAATGCTGAGGAAATTGGCGCCCTTGAATGCCAGGGGGAAGAGCGGGAGCAGACGTGACGGTACCTCCCCTCTAGGGACACCACCCGCATCCCACCTGGGCAAGCCTGTTGGGCCGGTTAGAGGCACGGGCGCTGGACAAGCCGGCTGGGCGTAAAATCAGGACAAACTTGCAGAGGCGTCAGAGCCTGATGAGCCGGCTGAAGTGCAGACGCCTGGCGAGACGGCTGTGGCATAAAACCCTGGCAATCCGGCTGAGGCCTGATGTGCTC
Source organism: Oncorhynchus masou masou (assembly GCF_036934945.1). NCBI lineage: Eukaryota > Metazoa > Chordata > Actinopteri > Salmoniformes > Salmonidae > Oncorhynchus > Oncorhynchus masou. Next base: position 83,138,808 of record NC_088220.1, on the reverse strand, counting down.
CTGCCTAGCCAACTGGGGCGAGGAAACATCTCGAGCCAGCTAGGGCGTGGAAGCCCGACGAACTGGCTTAGGCACCCCCGGCTCTATCTGCGGCGGCACCCGGACCCGACTGAAATGCCAGCACTCCCCAATGCTTTGTTTGATGGCTTCCGCATTCTGTAAGGACTGAAGCTGGAGTCAAGAAGCAGGTACGGGGAGTCAAACATTTAATGAGGAACAGTCAAGAAACAAGACAGGAACAGCGTCAGCACACATGTAACAAAAACAGCATATGAATGTTAATTCTTGACGCACCCATCCCTGTAGCGCGATCATTTTCGTCAGTAACCGCTGAATAGCATAGCGCAACAGTCAAATCATATTACTAACAAATATACATATTCATGAAATCACAAGTGCAATATTGCGAAAAAACAGCTTAGCCTTTTGTTAATCATCCTGTCGTTTCAGATTTTGAAATTATGCTTTACAGCGAATGCAATCCAAGCGTTTGTGTAAGTTTATTGATAACCTAGCATAGCATTATGTACACTTAGCATCAGGAAGTTTGGTCACGAAAATCAGACAAGCAATCAAATGAACCATTTTCACTCATAGCAAATGTTCCTTTTGTTCCATAAAGATTATTTTCATAGCCAAAATACCAACGTTTGTTTGTCGTTTATGTTCAGAAATCAACAGGAATAATGGTCACCACAACGCAGTATTCCAAATACTATCTATAATGTCCATAGAAACATGTCAAATGTTTTTTTATACTCAATCTTCAGGTAGTTTTTAAAAAATATTCGATAGTATATCAACCGTGTGTAGCTTTTTCCATAACAGTGGGAGGAACAATGGCGGCTTTACTCAATTGTGCACAAACTCACTCTGAGATTCTACACTTACGCAATGTGATCCTTCACGCTCATTTTTCAAAATAAAAGCCTGAAACTACGTCTAAAGACTGTTGACACCTTAGGGAAGCTACAGAAAAAATATGGTTGATATCCCATTAAATGGACGCTAGACATGCTTAGGAACAGAGAGTTTCAAAATAAGAGGCACTTCCTGATTGGACTTTCCTCAAGATTTCGTCTGCAATATCAGTTCTGTTATACTCACAGACAATATTTTGACAGTTTTGGAAACTTTAGAGTGTTTTCTATCTATCTATCCTAATCTGTCAATTATATGCATATTCTAGCATTTGGTCCTGAGAAATAGGCTGTGTACTTTGGGAACGTTATTTTTCCAAACGTAAAATAATGCCCCCTAGCTTCAAGACGTTAATGCAGAAGCGGGGATCAGAGCTGGACGACAAACAGATATAGGGAAGGAAATAACAGGTGATTGAATCCAGGTGAGTCCAAATGATCGCTGATGCGCGTGATGAGGGAAGCAGGTGTGCGTAATGATGGTGGAGGGAGTGAGTAATGCTGGTCAGCCCGGCGCCCTCGAGCACCCCGCAATGAGGGTCCCCAGTCCCGGGCCCGCAGCGAGGGTGCCCAGTCCGGGGCCCACAACGAGGTTCTCCAGTCCGGGGACTGCAATGAGGGTCCGCACACCAGAGGCGCCACCAAAGTGGGGTGAGCCAGAGGTGGAGCGGGGTCTACGTCCCGCACCAAAGCCGCCACTGTGGATTGATACCCACCCAGGCCCTCCCCTATAGGTTCAGGTTTTGCGGCCGGAGTCCGTACCTTTGGGGGTGGTACTGTCACGCCCTGACCTTAGAGAGCTTTTTATGTCTCTATTTTGGTTTGGTCAGGGTGTGATTTGGGTGGGCATTCTATGTTCTATTTTCTATGTTTTTGTATTTCTTTGTTTTGGCCGGGTATGGTTCTCAATCAGGGACAGCTGTCTATCGTTGTCTCTGATTGGGAATCATACTTAGGCAGCTTTTTCCCTTTTGTGTTAGTGGGAAGTTATCTTTGTTAGTGGCACTTAGACCTGTAAGCTTCACGGTCGTTTGGTATTGTTTGTTCTTTTTGTTGGAGACTTTATCCCAAAAAAAGTAATGTGCACTCACCACGCTGTGCTTTGGTCTTCCTTCAACGACGGCTGTGACAGGTGCGGGTTGTTGTCTGAGTTGTTGTCCCTGGTGCTGAATGTTATGGATTATTCTCATGTCTCTCTCTCTCCAGAAATAAGTCGCTCACTGTTGCCGCCTGCTACCGACCCCCCTCAGCTCCCAGCTGTGCCCTGGACACCATTTGTGAATTGATTGCCCCCCATCTAGCTTCAGAGTTTGTTCTGTTAGGTGACCTAAACTGGGATATGCTTAACACCCCGGCAGTCCTACAATCTAAGCTAGATGCCCTCAATCTCACACAATTCATCAAGGAACCCACCAGGTACAACCCTAACTCTGTAACCAGGTGCACCCTCATAGACGTCATCCTGACCAACTGGCCCTCCAAATACACCTCCGCTGTCTTCAATCAGGATCTCAGCGACCACTGCCTCATGGCCTGTATCCGCTACGGTGCCGCAGTCAAACGACCACCCCTCATCACTGTCAAACGCTCCCTAAAACACTTCTGTGAGCAGGCCTTTCTAATCGAACTGGCCCGGGTACCCTGGAAGGACATTGACCTCATCCCGTCAGTTGAGGATGCCTGGTCATTCTTTAAGAGTAACTTCCTCAGCATTTTAGATAAGCATGCTCCGTTCAAAAAATGCAGAACTAAGAACAGATACAGCCCTTGGTTCACTCCAGACCTGACTGCCCTCGACCAGCACAAAAACATCCTGTGGCGGACTGCAATAGCATCGAACAGTCCCCGCGATATGCAACTGTTCAGGGAAGTCAGGAACCAATACACACAGTCAGTCAGGAAAGCTAAGGCCAGCTTCTTCAGGCAGAAGTTTGCATCCTGTAGCTCCAACTCCAAAAGTTCTGGGACACTGTGAAGTCCATGGAGAACAAGAGCACCTCCTCCCAGCTGCCCACTGCACTGAGGCTAGGGAACACGGTCACCACCGACAAATCCATGATCATTGAAAACTTCAACAAGCATGTCTCAACGGCTGGCCATGCCTTCCGCCTGGCTACTCCAACCTCGACCAACAGCTCCGGCCCCCCCGCAGCTCCTCGCCCAAGCCTCTCCAGGTTCTCCTTTACCCAAATCCAGATAGCAGATGTTCTGAAAGAGCTGCAAAACCTTGACCCGTATAAATCAGCTGAGCTTGACAATCTGGACCCTCTATTTCTGAAACTATCCGCCGCCATTGTCGCAACCCCTATTACCAGCCTGTTCAACCTCTCTTTCATATCGTCTGAGATCCCCAAGGATTGGAAAGCTGCCGCAGTCATCCCCCTCTTCAAAGGGGGAGACACCCTGGACCCAAACTGTTACAGACCTATATCCATTCTGCCTTGCCTATCTAAGGTCTTCGAAAGCCAAGTCAACAAACAGGTCACTGACCATCTCGAATCCCACCGTACCTTCTCCGCTATGCAATCTGGTTTCCGAGCCGGTCACGGGTGCACCTCAGCCACACTCAAGGTACTAAACAACATCATAACCGCCATCGATAAAAGACAGTACTGTGCAGCCGTCTTCATCGACCTTGCCAAGGCTTTCGACTCTGTCAATCACCATATTCTTTTCGGCAGACTCAGTAGCCTCGGTTTTTCGGATGACTGCCTTGCCTGGTTCACCAATTACTTTGCAGACAGAGTTCAGTGTGTCAAATCGGAGGGCATGCTGTCCGGTCCTCTGGCAGTCTCTATGGGGGTGCCACAGGGTTCAATTCTCTTTTCTCTGTATATATCAATGATGTTGCTCTTGCTGCGGGCGATTCCCTGATCCACCTCTACGCAGACGACACCATTCTATATACTTTCGGCCCGTCATTGGACACTGTGCTATCTAACCTCCAAACGAGCTTCAATGCCATACAACACTCCTTCCGTGGCCTCCAACTGCTCTTAAACGCTAGTAAAACCAAATGCATGCTTTTCAACCGATCGCTGCCTGCACCCGCATGCCCGACTAGCATCACCACATTGGATGGTTCCGACCTTGAATATGTGGACACCTATAAGTACCTAGGTGTCTGGCTAGACTGCAAACTGTCCTTCCAGACCCATATCAAACATCTCCAATCGAAAATCAAATCAAGAGTCGGCTTTCTATTCCGTAACAAAGCCTCCTTCACTCACGCTGCCAAGCTTACCCTAGTAAAACTGACTATCTTACTGATCCTCGACTTCGGCGATGTCATCTACAAAATTGCTTCCAACACTCTTCTCAGCAAACTGGATGCAGTTTATCACAGTGCCATCCGTTTTGTCACTAAAGCACCTTATACTACCCACCACTGCGACTTGTATGCTCTAGTCGGCTGGCCTCGCTACATATTCGTCGCAAGACCCACTGGCTCCAGGTCGTCTACAAGGCCATGCTAGGTAAAGCTCCGCCTTATCTCAGTTCACTGGTCACGATGGCAACACCCATCCGTAGCACGCCCTCCAGCAGGTGTATCTCACTGATCATCCCTAAAGCCATCACCTCATTCGGCCGCCTTTCGTTCCAGTACTCTGCTGCCTGTGACTGGAACGAATTGCAAAAATCGCTGAAGTTGGAGACCTTTATCTCCCTCACGAACTTCAAACATCAGCTATCTGAGCAGCTAACCGATCGCTGCAGCTGTACATAATCTATTGGTAAATAGCCCACCCATTTTCACCTACCTCATCCCCACAGTTTTTATTTATTTACTTTTCTGCTCTTTTGCACACCAATATCTCTACCTGTACATGATCATTTATCAATCCAGTGTTAATCTGCAATATTGTAATTATTTGCCTACCTCCTCATGCCTTTTGCACACATTGTATATAGACTCCCCTTTTTTTCTACTGTGTTATTGACTTGTTAATTGTTTACTCCATGTGTAACTCTGTGTTGTCTGTTCACACTGCTATGCTTTATCTTGGCCAGGTCGCAGTTGTAAATGAGAACTTGTTCTCAACTAGCCTACCTGGTTAAATAAAGGTGAAATGAATGAAAAATAAAAAAAAAATGTCTGTTGATAGTGATTGACGCCAGGATGGAGGTACAAGGTTTCCATCTAACCAGGTTTCCATCCAAATATTTCAAGCAGATAACTTACACAAGAAAAAAGTAATGACATGTCTGCTGGAAACACGAAATCCCAGTACAATTTCATGAATGTCGAACAGACAATTTCTGCGTTGGACAAGATGGGGTTTGAGTCTGTAAAATTAATTATGCGAGTGTCACGCCTGCTCCCGCTCTACCCCCTGGCGCTCGAGGGCGCCGGGCTGACCAGCATTACTCACTCCCTCCACCATCATTACGCACACCTGCTTCCCTCATCACGCGCATCAGCGATCATTTGGACTCACCTGGATTCAATCACCTGTTATTTCCTTCCCTATATCTGTCTGTCATCCAGCTCTCCTCCCCACTTCGCATTATCATTCTTATGCTGTTTTTGTTACATGTGGTCTGAAGCTGTTCCTGTCTTGTTTCTTGACTGTTCATCATTCACCAAGCATCTCGCCAGGCTTCTGCTCTTCAGCCGGCTCATCAGGCTCCATTGTTCCAGCATGATCAGCAGGCTTTCACGCCTCAGCTGGATCATCAGGCTCCTATGCCTCAGCCGGCTCAGCAGGCTCTGATGCCTCTGCAAGTTTGTTGGGATTTTACGCCCAGCCGGGTTGTCCAGCGCCCAGTGCCGTCACATCTGCTCCCGTTCTTCCCCCCTGGCATTCAAGGGCGCCAATTTCCTCAGCATTACGCACTCCTGCCACCATTGTTACGCACACCTGCTTCCCTCGTCACCCACATCAGCGATCATTTGGACTCACCTATACTCAGTCACCTGTTATTTCCTTCACTATATCTATCTGTCGCCCAGCTCTGTTTTCCCGCGTCCACATTAACGGTCGTATGCTGTTTTCTTTACCTTTGTCATGATGCTGTTCCTGTCTGCTTTCTTGTCTGTTCATCATTAAATGTTTGACTCCCGGTACCTGCTTCTCGACTCCAGCGTCGGTCCTTACAGCGAGAAATGTTGGTGGAAATTGCATTTAAGTGCAAATATAGATATATTAATCATCATATCGAAGTAAACGTGTAGTCACATCATGATATGTTACGTTGTAGGACTTCCACCTCGATGTGGAATAACATGAAAAGTTTATAGGCAAATTAAATTAAAAAAACTTCACATGGTGGTCATGCAGGTCTCCAATTGTAACGACGTTCTTCGTTTGTCGAGAGAGAGTCGGACCGAAATGCAGCGTGTTTGTTACTCATGTTTATTAGTGAAAACAAATAACGAAACAATACATGAAATAACGAGTAAATACAAAACAACAAAACGGAAGGTGAAACCTATTACAGCCTGACTGGTGAACACTAACACAGAGACAGGAACAATCACCCACGAAATACAAAGCGAAACCCAGGCTACCTAAATACGGTTCCCAATCAGAGACAACGAGAATCACCTGACTCTGATTGAGAACCGCCTCAGGCAGCCAAACCTATGTAACACACACCCCTAATCAGCTACAATCCCAATAACAAAAAAACCCCACTAAGAATACAACAAACAATAAACCCATGTCACACCCTGGCCTGACTAACTAATTAACTAAAACACAAAATACTAAGACCAAGGCGTGACAGAACCCCCCCCTAAGGTGCGGACTCCCGAACGCACCTCAAAACCATAGGGAGGGTCCGGGTGGGCGTCTGTCCATGGTGGCGGTTCCGGCTCCGGACGTGGACCCCACTTCATAAATGTCATTGTTCCTCCCCTTCGCGTCCTGGGATTATCCACCCTCGCCGCCGACCATGGCCGAATAGTCCTCACCCAGAACCCTACATAACAGAGGAGCAGCTCGTGACTGAGGGGCAGCTCGTGACTGAGGGGCAGCTCGGGACTGAGGCAGCTCGGGACTGAGGAGCAGCTCGGGACTGAGGGGCAGCCCAGCACTGAGAAGAAGCCCAGTACTGAGATGAAGCCCGGCCAGTCAGTTGAATCCGGCAGATCCTGGCTGACTGGCGGATCCTGGCTGACTGGCGGATCCTGACTGACTGGCGGATCCTGACTGACTGGCGGATCCTGGCTGACTGGCGGATCCTGGCCGACTGGCGGATCCTGGCTGACTAGCAGATCTGGCAGATCCTGGCTGACTGGCGGATCCTGGCTGACTGGCAGATCCTGGCCGACTGGCGGATCCTGGCTGACTAGCAGATCTGGAAGAGTCTGGTTGACTGGCAGATCTGGAAGAGTCTGGTTGATTGGCAGATCTGGAAGAGTCTGGCTAACTGGCAGATCTGGAAGAGTCTGGTTGACTGGCAGATCTGGAAGAGTCTGGCTGACTGGCAGATCTGGAAGAGTCTGGCTGACTGGCAGATCTGGAAGAGTCTGGCTGAATGGCAGATCTGGAAGAGTCTGGGTGACTGGCAGATCTGGAAGAGTCTGACTGACTGGCAGATCTGGAAGAGTCTGGCTGTCTGGCGGATCTGGAAGAGTCTGGCTGACTGGCAGATCTGGAAGAGTCTGGCTGACTGGCAGATCTGGAAGAGTCTGGCTGTCTGGCGGATCTGGAAGAGTCTGGCTGACTGGCAGATCTGGAAGAGTCTGGCTGACTGGCAGGTCTGGAAGAGTCTGGCTGACTGGCAGATCCTGGCAGAGTCTGGCTGACTGGCAGGTCTGGAAGAGTCTGGCTGACTGGCAGATCCTGGCAGAGTCTGGCTGACTGGCAGATCTGGAAGGGTCTGGCTGAATAGCAGATCTGGAAGAGTCTGGCTGACTGGCAGATCTGGAAGAGTCTGGCTGGCTGGCAGATCTGGAAGAGTCTGGCTGAATAGCAGATCTGGAAGAGTCTGGCTGACTGGCAGATCTGGAAGAGTCTGACTGACTGGCAGATCTGGAAGAGTCTGGCTGTCTGGTGGATCTGGAAGAGTCTGGCTGACTGGCAGATCTGGAAGAGTCTGGCTGACTGGCAGATCTGGAAGAGTCTGGCTGTCTGGCGGATCTGGAAGAGTCTGGCAGATCTGGAAGAGTCTGGCTGACTGGCAGATCCTGGCAGACTGACGGCTCTGGCTGCTTCATGCTGACTGACTGCTCTGGCTGCTACATGCTGACTGACGGCTCTGGCTGCTCCATGCAGACTGGCCGCTCCTTGCAGACTGGCAGCTCTAGCTGCTCCATGCAGACTGGCAGCTCTGGCTGCTCCAAGCAGACTGGCAGCTCCTTGCAGACTGGCAGCTCTAGCTGCTCCATGCAGACTGGCAGCTCCTTGCAGACTGGCAGCTCCTTGCAGACTGGCAGCTCTAGCTGCTCCATGCAGACTGGCAGCTCTGGCTGCTCCATGCAGACTGGCAGCTCCTTGCAGACTGGCAGCTCTAGCTGCTCCATGCAGAATGGCAGCTCTGGTTGCTCCATGCAGACTGGCAGCTCTAGCTGCTCCATGCAGACTTGCAGCTCAGGCTGCTCCGAACAGGCAGGAGGCTCGGCAGCGCTGGAGAGGAGAAAGGCTCCGACAGGGCAGGAGAGGTGGGGCGCACTGTTGGCCTGATGCGTGGTGCTGGCACTGGTGGTATTGGGCCGAGGACACGCACAGGAAGCCTAGTGCGGGGAGCTGCTACCGGAGGGCTGGGGTGTGGAGGTGGTACTGGATAGACCGGACCGTGCAGGCGCACTGGAGCTCTTGAGCACCGAGCCTGCCCAACCTTACCTGGTTGAATACTCTTGGTTGCCCTGCCAGTGCTGTGAGGAGAAATAGCCCGCACTGGGCTATGTAGGCAAACCGGAGACACCGAGCGCAAGGCTGGTTCCATGTAAGCCGGCCCAAGGAGACGCACTGGGGACCGGATGCGTAGAGCCGGCTTCATGGCATTTGGCTCGACGCTCAATCTAGCCCGGCCGATACGCGGAGCTGAAATATACCGCACCGGGCTATGCACCCGCACTGGGGACACCGTGCGCACCACTGCATAACACGGTGCCTGCCCGGTCTCTCTAGACCCCCGGTAAGCACAGGGAGATTGCGCAGGTCTCCTACCTGACGCAGCCATACTCCCTGATAGCCCCCCCCCCAAGAAATTGTTGGGGCTGCTTTTCGGGCTTCCTTGCCAACCGTGTTCCCTCGTATCGTCGGCTCCTATCTCCGGCTGCCTCTGCTCTCCTTAGTGCCTCCACCTGTTGACATGGGAGGCGATCTCTTCCGGCCAATATCTCCTCCCAAGTGTAACAACCTTTTACCATCCAGCACGTCTTCCCATGTCCATGCACCGAATAATTCCTCCTCCCTTTGCTGCTCCAGCTGTCGCTGCCTGATAACACGCTGCTCGGTCCGAGTATGGTGGGTGATTCTGTAACGACGTTCTTCGTTTGTCGAGAGAGAGTCGGACCGAAATGCAGCGTGTTTGTTACTCATGTTTATTAGTGAAAACAAATAACGAAACTATACATGAAATAACGAATAAATACAAAACAACAAAACGGAACGTGAAACCTATTACAGCCTGACTGGTGAACACTAACACAGAGACAGGAACAATCACCCACGAAATACAAAAGCGAAACCCAGGCTACCTAAATACGGTTCCCAATCAGAGACAACAAGAATCACCTGACTCTGATTGAGAACCGCCTCAGGCAGCCAAACCTATGTAACACACACCCCTAATCAGCTACAATCCCAATAACTAAAAAACCCCACTAAGAATACAACAAACAATAAACCCATGTCACACCCTTATTTGAAAGCTTGTGACATGATGATTGGTTTTTGCTCTTATCCATATCTCATCATTTGACCCCCTGTTCACTTTATCAGCGAACTCTTGTCTAGAGAGCACAGGTGTAAACCAGATAGGGTAAGTTTGCTATTTATCGCAACAGTCTTTGTGACTAAACCTTTGGTGGAGTTGAAAATGCAATGGAAACCCAGTTAACCTATGTATTTTATTCAGTGAGTGGGCAATTTGTATGTGCACTACGTCACGTGCACTACATAACAAGTCAGTTTGCTTGAAACACAACTCTGCAAAAATGTCCATCTTGTTTTCATGCATATTTTAGAATAATCACATAAAAAACTGTCCCCAATCACATCCCTCCCTACAAACCTCTGGGGCTGGTGTTTACAGAACATTTTGTTTTGCTTCCTACAAACCTCTGGGCTGGTGTTAACAAAATATTTGTTTGGCTTCCTAGAATCCTCTGGTCCTGGTGTTTACAGAACATTTGGTTTGGCGTCCTACAAACCTCTGGGGGTGGTGTTTACAGAACATTTTGTTTGGCTTCCTACAATCCTCTGGTGCTGGTGTTTACAGAACATTTTGTTTTGCCTCCTACAATCCTCTGGGGCTGGTGTTAACAGAACATTTTGTTTGGCTTCCTACAATCCTCTGGTGCTGGTGTTTACAGAACATTTTGTTTGGCTTCCTACAATCCTCTGGTGCTGGTGTTTACAGAACATTTTGTTTGGCTTCCTACAATCCTCTGGGGCTGGTGTTTACAGAACATTTTGTTTGGCTTCCTACAATCCTCTGGTGCTGGTGTTTACAGAACATTTTGTTTGGCTTCCTACAATCCTCTGGTGCTGGTGTTTACAGAACATTTTGTTTGGCTTCCTACAATCCTCTGGGGCTGGTGTTTACAGAACATTTTGTTTGTCTTCCGACAATCCTCTGGGGCTGATGTTTAAGAACATTTTTTTGGCTTCCTACAATCCTCTGGGGTGGTGTTTACAGAACATTTTGTTTGGCTTCCTACAATCTTCTGGGGGTGGTGTTTACAGAACATTTTGTTTGGCTTCCGACAATACTCTGGGGCTGGTGTTTACAGAACATTTTGTTTGGCTTCCGACAATACTCTGGGGCTGGTGTTTACAGAACATTTTGTTTGGCTTCCTACAATCCTCTGGGGCTGGTGTTTACAGAACATTTTTTTTGGCTTCCTACAATCCTCTGGGGCTGGTGTTTACAGAACGTTTGGCGTCTTACAATCCTCTGGGGCTGGTGTTTACAGAGCATTTGGTTTGGCTTCCTACAAACGTCTGGTGCTGGTGTTTACAGAACATTTGGTTTGGCTTCCTACAAACCTCTGGGGATGGTGTTAACAGAACATTTGGTGTTGTCTGATCACGGATACATAATAACCCCATGTCACACCCTGGTCTGGCCTCCAGTGACAGCCATGTTTTCAAGGTGATTTTGATGTATTCTATATGCCTAGTCCATATGAGTGTTCTGTTGATAATTTGAGAGTCATGGCATCTGATCAAGTCAAGTTCAGTGTTAGCTAACAAACTTTTTATCAGTATTCTGGGTTTAAACACACAAATATTGGCACACTTGCACTTTACAAATGAGTGCAATGAAGTATAATGTTATGCTTTTTCTATTTAAAACTGTTTGAATGACTATTTTTACCCTGTAGGCACCTGCAACTTACTACAGTTGAGTTAAATTACACAGAAAATTATAATCATTACCTCCATCCAAATTAATTTGAATTTGGAATAATTTAGTCCAGAGGAATTTAATTCAGTTTAAAAAAATTGTATTGGTCCTTTGCAGTTCTAAATCAAACAAATACATGTGTAAACACCACATGTATTTTTTTCAATTTCAACTTTAGAAGAAATAGTGAATCATGCAAGAGTGCCAATACACATGTATTTGATCGCATTTGTACACTGCGTGATTAAATCTCTCCGCTCTGTGCCTCCTGTCTCTTCCCTAGAGGAGCTCATTGACACTGTAACTGTCTCAGTGTTGTTCTCTCTCATCATGTTGTCTTCATTATTACCTGAACAGGTCTTCCTCTGAGAGAGGTGCACCCTGGGACATCTTGTTATGACCCTACTTACTAAGCAGAGGTAGTCTCAGGGACGTATTAGAGGAGAGGAGAGGAAACTGTTGCCTGGAGCGCCACAACACACCTCTTTACCTCTTTATTGCTCTCCACCACCCCCCTCCCTCCCTCCATCCCTCCCCTTCCCTTTCCCACAAGGGGAGATATTAGTTAAGAGGAGACAAACTATAGCCTGAGGCAACATAACACTCATTCTGTTTTCTCTCTTCCATTCTGTTATGCTTTTTCTATTTCTGACTATTTTTCTCTCTTCTCTCTCTCTCTCTCTGTCTCTCTCTCTCTCTCTCTCTCTCTCTCTCTCTCTCTCTCTCTCTGTCTCTCTCTCTCTATGTTCTCTCTCTGTCTCTGTCTCTCTCTCTCTCTCTCTCTCTCTCTCTCTCTCTCTCTCTCTCTCTCTCTCTCTCTCTCTCTCTCTCTCTCTATGTCCTTCTCTCTGTCTCATATAGCCTGCAGCGTTCCCCAATGGCACGACAGGTTATCACACACAGTGGGCCTTTATGAGTCATTACTCCATAGGTTTACAGTAGTCATGTGTCTAGAGAGTTGGGCCAATAAGGTTTTCTGCATTATGATTCATCTGAATGACCCGACAATATTCTATGGCTGCCAGGCTAGCTCCCCATTATAACACTACACAGGGAATATTTCAACAATCTATTTTTAACGGAATGTCTCGAAAAATAAACAATATTTTAAATTCTAAAAGTTGTCTCAACTCTGTAAATATATGATTATCTTGTTCACAGCTGCATTACTCCACATAGGGGTGGCAGGGTAGCCTCGTGGATAGAGTGGTGGACTAGTAACCGGAAGGTTGCAAGTTCAAACCCCCGAGCTGACAAGGTACGAATCAGTCGTTCTGCCCCTGAACCCACTGTTCCTAGACCAGTTAACCCACTGTTCCTAGACCAGTTAACCCACTGTTCCTAGACCAGTTAACCCACAGTTCCTAGACCAGTTAACCCACAGTTCCTAGACCAGTTAACCCACTGTTCCAAGGCTGTCATTGAAAATAGAATTTGTTCTTAACTGACTTGTCTGGTTAAATGAAGGTAAAAAAGGCAAGGTAAAAAAAAACACACAGAAAACACTGAGAGCATGCAGGGAAAAGAGCAGTACGGTGCCCTGAATGAATCCCCTACACATGTACATATTAAAACTGCAATACTGTACATCACATGGAAAACTTAGCTCTATACTGACCATTATGCTTATATTCTGCCACGACAACAGCTTCCTTGAGGAGTGTGTAGATTAGAGGTCTGAGACTTACAGCAGGTACCTGTCTGCAAGGAGTTGAGGTGAGCCCTCTGCCTCTTCACATCCCTGTAGGATACATTGGTGCTCCACTCAGGCAGAGTGGTGAACGGTGTTTGTCTCCTGTCTCACTCCATTATGGTCCATTGTGCATGGCAGTTGTGTGTTGTTGTCACTGCCTGCTGTGAAACTGGCAGATGCTCTCGTCATTCCATTGACCGGTATCCCGTGGGGAGATGGACCTATCGGAAAGGAGGTGATCTGAGAGGGTGGTCAGTCAGCTCGACAGCATATAAAGAGGCCTCTTGACGTGTGAAGGTCTACATGCCCTACTGTCTTTGAGGTTTCAGCATGGATGGAACTCTTTGGCAGGTGGACAGGTGTATTCTGGGATGAGGGCTTCATGAGGATATGGATTATGGTATAGTTCAGTAGGGAGTGATTTCTAAACTAGAGGAAACTCTCCTTACTGGAACTTGAGGCAACATGCAGGGTGGTGTAGTGTGTTAACATGCAGGGTGGTGTAGTGTGTTAACAACATGCAGAGTGGTTTAGTGTGTTAACATGCAGGGTGGTTTAGTGTGTTAACATGCAGGGTGGTGTAATGTGTTAACAACATGCAGGGTTGTGTAGTGTGTTAACATGCAGGGTGGTGTAATGTGTTAACAACATGCAGGGTTGTGTAGTGTGTTAACAACATGCAGGGTGGTGTAATGTGTTAACAACATGCAGGGTGGTGTAATGTGTTAACAACATGCAGGGTTGTGTAGTGTGTTAACAACATGCAGGGTGGTGTAATGTGTTAACAACATGCAGGGTTGTGTAGTGTGTTAACATGCAGGGTGGTGTAATGTGTTAACAACAGGGTTGTGTATGTTAACATGGGTGGTGTAATGTGTTAACAACATGCAGGGTGATGTAGTGTGTTAACAACATGCAGGGTGGTGTAGTGTGTTAACAACATGTAAACAACATGCAGGGTGATGTAGTGTGTTAACAACATGCAGGTGTAGTGTGTATGTGTGTTAACAACATGCAGGGTGATGTAGTGTGTTAACAACATGCAGGGTGATGTAGTGTGTTAACAACATGCAGGGTCGTGTAGTGTGTTAACAACATGCAGGGTGATGTAGTGTGTTAACAACATGCAGGGTGATGTAGTGTGTTAACAACATGCAGGGTGATGTAGTGTGTTAACAACATGCAGGGTCGTGTAGTGTGTTAACAACATGCAGGGTGATGTAGTGTGTTAACAACATGCAGGGTTGTGTAGTGTGTTAACATGCAGGGTGGTGTAATGTGTTAACATGCAGGGTGGTGTAATGTGTTAACAACATGCAGGGTGATGTAGTGTGTTAACATGCAGGGTGGTGTAGTGTGTTAACAACATGCAGGGTGATGTAGTGTGTTAACAACATGCAGGGTGGTGTAGTGTGTTAACAACATGCAGGGTAGTGTGTAACAAATGTGTTAGTGTGTTAACAACATGCAGGGTGGTGTAATGTGTTAACAACATGCAGGGTGATGTAGTGTGTTAACAACATGCAGGGTGTAGTGTGTAGTGTGTTAACATGCAGGGTGGTGTAGTGTGTTAACAACATGCAGGGTTGTGTAGTGTGTTAACAACATGCAGGGTGGTGTAGTGTGTTAAACATGCAGGGTGGTGTAGTGTGTTAACAACATGCAGGGTGTGTGTAGTGTGTTAACAACATGCAGGTGTGTGTGTATCATGTGTTAACAACATGCAGTGGTTAACACATGCAGGGTGTAGTGTGTTAACAACATGCAGGGTGGTGTAGTGTGTTAACAACATGCAGGGTGGTGTAGTGTGTTAACAACATGCAGGGTGATGTAGTGTGTTAACAACATGCAGGGTGGTGTAGTGTGTTAACAACATGCAGGGTGGTGTAGTGTGTTAACAACATGCAGGGTGGTGTAGTGTGTTAACATGCAGGGTGGTGTAATGTGTGTAGTGTGTTAACATGCAGGGTGGTGTAATGTGTTAACAACATGCAGGGTGGTGTAGTGTGTTAACATGCAGGGTGGTGTAGTGTGTTAACAACATGCAGGGTGGTGTAGTGTGTTAACAACATGCAGGGTGGTGTAGTGTGTTAACAACATGCAGGGTGGTGTAGTGTGTTAACAACATGCAGGGTGGTGTAGTGTGTTAACATGCAGGGTGGTGGTGTTAACATGCAGGGTGGTGTGTGTTAACAACATGCAGGGGTGATGTTAACATAGGGTGGTGTTAGTGTTAACAACATGCAGGGTGGTGTAGTGTGTTAACAACATGCAGGGTGGTGTAGTGTGTTAACAACATGCATGTGGCAGTTGTGTTAACCATGCAGGGTGGTTGTAGTGTGTTAACATGCAACATGCAGGGTGGTGTAGTGTTAACATCATGCAAGGTGGTTTAATGTGTTAACAACATGCAGGGTGGTGTAGTGTGTTAACAACATGCAGGGTGGTGTAACTTGTTAACAACATGCAGGGTGGTTAGTGTGTTAACAACATGCAGGGTGGTGTAGTGTGTTAACAACATGCAGGGTGGTGTAGTGTGTTAACAACACAGGGTCGTTGTGTTAAATATAGTTAACATGCAGATTGTGTTAACAACATGCAGGGTGGTGTAGTGTGTTAACAACATGCAGGGTGGTGTAGTGTGAAATGCATGACAAGTGTGTTAACAACATGGTAGTGTGTTATTGTTAACAACATGCAGGGTGGTGTAAGTGTGTTAACAACATGCAGGGTGGTGTAGTGTGATTGTTAACAACATGCAGGGTGGTGTAGTGTGTTAACATGCAGGGTGGTGTAGTGTGTTAAAATCATGCAGGGTGGTGTAGTGTGTTACACATGAGGTGGTGTAGTGTGTTAACAACATGCAGGGTGGTGTAATGTGTTAACAACAATGTAGTTTGTTAACAACATGCAGGGTGGTGTAGTGTGTTAACAACATGCAGGGAAATGTAATGTGTTAACAACATGCAGGTGGTGTAGTGTGTTAACAACATGCAGGGTGATGTCTTTGTTAACAACTGCAGGGTGGTGTATGTCCCATAAACATGCAGGGTGGTGTAGTGTGTTAACAACATGCAGGGTGTTGTAGTGTGTTAACAACATGCAGGGTGGTGTAGTGTGTAACAACATGCAGGGTTGTAGTGTGTTAACAACATGCAGGGTGGTGTAATGTGTTAACAACATGCAGGGTGGTGTAGTGTGTTAACAACATGCAGGGTGATGTAGTTGTTAACAATTCATGCAAGTGTGCCAACAACATGCAGGGTGGTGTACAAAACATGCAGGGTGGTGTAGTGTGTTAACAACATGCAGGGTGGTGTTCTGTTAACATCATGCAGGGTTTAGATATTAACAACATGCAGGGTGGTGTAGTTACAACATGCAGGGTGGTGTACTGTGTGATCAACATGCAGGGTTGAGTGTGTTTAACATGGGGTGGTGTAGTGTGTTAACAACATGCAGGGTGGTGTAGTGTGTTAACACATGCAGGGTGGTGTAGATAACAACATGCAGGGTGGTTAGTGTGTTACAATATGTGTTAACAACATGCAGGGTGGTGATGTGGTACATCAGTGTGTTGACAACATGCATGGTGGTGTGTGTTAACAACAGAGGGTGATGTAGTGTGTTAACAACATGCAGGGTGGTGTAGTGTGTTAACAATCATGCAGGGGTGTAGTGTGTTAAAACACAGTAGTGTGTTAACAACATGCAGGGTGGTGTAGTGTGTTACAACAATGTGTAGTGTGTTAACATGCAGGGTGGATGTAATGTGTTAACATGCAGGGTGGTGTAATGTGACCAGGGTGATGTAGTGTGTTAACATGCAGGGTGGTTTTGTTAACAACATGCAGGGTGATGTAGTGTGTTAACAACATGCAGGGTGGTGTAGTGTGTTAACAACATGCAGGGTGTTTAGTGTGTTAACAACATACAGGGTGATGTAGTGTGTTAACAACATGCAGGGTTGTATAGTGTGTTAACAACATGCAGGGTGATGTAGTGTGTTAACAACATGCAGGGTTGTTTAACAGAATGTTAACATGCAGGGTGGTGTAGTGTGTTAACATGCAGGGTGGTGTAGTGTGTTAACAACATGCAGGGTGGTGTAGTGTGTTAACATGCAGGGTGGTGTAGTGTGTTAACAACATGCAGGGTGGTGTAGTGTGTTAACAACATGCAGGGTGGTGTAGTGTGTTAACAACATGCAGGGTGGTGTAGTGTGTTAACATCATGCAGGGTGGTTTAGTGTGTTAACATGCAGGGTGGTGTAGTGTGTAACATCATGCAGGGTGGTTTAATGTGTTAACATGCAGGGTGGTGTAGTGTGTTAACATGCAGGTTTAGTGTGTTAACATCATGCAGGGTGTTTAGTGTGTTAACAACATGCAGGGTGGTGTAGTGTGTTAACAACATGCAGGGTGGTGTAGTGTGTTAACAACATGCAGGGTGGTTTAGTGTGTTAACAACATGCAGGGTGGTGTAGTGTGTTAACAACATGCAGGGTGGTGTAGTGTGTTAACAAGGGTGGTGTATGCAGGGTGGTGTAGTGTGTTAACATGCATGTTAACAACATGCAGGGTGGTGTAATGTGTTAACAACATGCAGGGTGGTGTAGTGTGTTAACAACATGCAGGGTGGTGTAGTGTGTTAACAACATGCAGGGTGGTGTAGTGTGTTAACATGCAGGGTGGTGTAGTGTGTTAACATGCAGGGTGGTGTAGTGTGTTAACATCATGCAGGGTGGTGTAGTGTGTTAACATGCAGGGTGGTGTAAAGTGTTAACAACATGCAGGGTGGTGTAATGTGTTAACAACATGCAGGGTGGTGTGATTTGTTAACAACATGCAGGGTGGTGTTATGTGTGAACAACATGCAGGGTGTTGTAGTGAGTTAACAACATGCAGGTGGTGTAGTGTGTTAACATCATGCAGGGTGGTGTAGTGTGTTAACAACATGCAGGGTGGTGTAGTCTGTTAACATGCATGGTGGTGTAGTGTGTTAACAACATGCAGGGTGTTGTAGTGTGTTAACAACATGCAGTGTGGTGTAGTGTGTTATCAACATGCAGGGTGATGTAGTGTGTTAACAACATGCAGGGTGGTGTAATGTGTTAACAACATGCAGGGTGGTGGAGTGTGTTAACAACATGCAGGGTGATGTAATTTGTTAACAACATGCAGGGTGGTGTAGTGTGTTGACAACATGCATGGTGGTGTAGTGTGTTAACATCATGCAGGGTGGTGTAGAGTGTTAACATGCAGGGTGGTGTAATGTGTTTACAACATGCAGGGTTGTGTAATTTGTTAACAACATGCAGGGTGGTGTAGTGTGTTGACAACATGCATGGTGGTGTACTGTGTGAACAACATGCAGGGTGGTGTAGTGTTTTAACAACATGCAGGGTGGTGTAGTGTGTTAACATCATGCAGGGTATTGTAGTGTGTTAACAACATGCAGGGTGGTGTAGTCTGTTAACCCTTTAGGGTGGTGTAGTGTGTTAACAACATGCAGGGTGGTGTAGTGTGTTTACAATATGCAGGGTGGTGTAGTGTGTTATCAACATGCAGGGTTATGTAGTGTGTTAACAATATGCAGGGTGGTGTAATGTGTTAACAACATGCAGGGTGATGTAGTGTGTTACAAAATGCAGGGTGGTGTAATGTGTGAACAACATGCAGGGTGGTGTAGTGTGTTACCAACATGCAGGGTGATGTAGTGTGTTAACATGCATGGTGGTGTAGTGTGTTAACAACATGCAGGGTGGTGTAGTGTGTTAACAACATGCAGGGTGGTGTAGTGTGTTATCAACATGCAGGGTGATGTAGTGTGTTAACAACATGCAGGGTGGTGTAATGTGTTAACAACATGCAGGGTGGTGTAGTGTGTTAACAATATGCAGGGTGATGTAGTGTGTTACAAAACAGGGTGATGTAATGTGTGAACAACATGCAGGGTGGTGTAGAGTGTTAACATGCAGGGTGGTGTAATGTGTTAACAACATGCAGGGTGGTGTAATATGTTAACAACATGCAGGGTGGTGTAATTTGTTAACAACATGCAGGGTGGTGTAGTGTGTTGACAACATGCATGGTGGTGTACTGTGTGAACAACATGCAGGGTGGTGTAGTGTTTTAACAACATGCAGGGTGGTGTAGTGTGTTAATCATGCAGGGTATTGTAGTGTGTTAACAACATGCAGGGTGGTGTAGTCTGTTAACATGCAGGGTGGTGTAGTGTGTTAACAACATGCAGGGCGGTGTAGTGTGTTAACAACATGCAGGGTGGTGTAGTGTGTTATCAACATGCAGGGTGATGTAGTGTGTTAACAACATGCAGGGTGGTGTAATGTGTTAACAACATGCAGGGTGATGTAGTGTGTTACAAAATGCAGGGTGGTGTAATGTGTGAACAACATGCAGGGTGGTGTTGTGTGTTACCAACATGCAGGGTGATGTAGTGTGTTAACATGCATGGTGGTGTAGTGTGTTAACAACATGCAGGGTGGTGTAGTGTGTTAACAACATGCAGGGTGGTGTAGTGTGTTATCAACATGCAGGGTGGTGTAGTGTGTTAACAACATGCAGGGTGGTGTAATGTGTTAACAACATGCAGGGTGATGTAGTGTGTTACAAAATGCAGGGTGGTGTAATGTGTGAACAACATGCAGGGTGGTGTAGTGTGTTACCAACATGCAGGGTGATGTAGTGTGTTAACATGCATGGTGGTGTAGTGTGTTAACAACATGCAGGGTGGTGTAGTGTGTTAACAACATGCATGGTGGTGTAGTGTGTTAACAACATGCAGGGTGGTGTAGTGTGTTAACAACATGCAGGGTGGTGTAGTGTGTTATCAACATGCAGGGTGATGTAGTGTGTTAACAACATGCAGGGTGGTGTAATGTGTTAACAACATGCAGGGTGGTGTAGTGTGTTAACAACATGCAGGGTTATGTAGTGTGTTACAAAATGCAGGGTGTTGTAATGTGTGAACAAAATGCAGGGTGGTGTAGTGTGTTAACATGCAGGGTGGTGTAATGTGTTAACAACATGCAGGGTGGTGTAATATGTTAACAACATGCAGGGTTGTGTAATTTGTTAACAACATGCAGGGTGGTGTAGTCTGTTGACAACATGCAGGGTGGTGTAGTGTGTTAACAACATGCAGGGTGGTGTAGTGTGTTAACATCATGCAGGGTGGTGTAGTGTGTTAACAACATGCAGGGTGGTGTAGTCTGTTAACATGCAGGGTGGTGTAGTGTGTTAACAACATGCAGGGTGGTGTAGTGTGTTAACAACATGCAGGGTGGTGTAGTGTGTTATCAACAGGGTGGTGTAATGTGTTAACATGTGCAGGGTGGTGTATGCAGGGTGGTGAGTGTGTTGTAGTGTGTTAACAACATGCAGGGTGGTGTAATGTGTTAACAACATGCAGGGTGGTGTAGTGTGTTAACAACATGCAGGGTGGTGTAGTTAACAACATGCAGGGTGGTTAGTGTGTTAAAATGCAGGGTGGTGTAGTGTGTTAACAACATGTGTGTAGTCTGTTAACATGCAGGGTGGTGTAGTGTTGTTACTGTTAACATGCAGGGTGGGGTGATGTGATGTGTGTTGCAAAATGCATGGTGTGGTGAACAACATGCAGGGTGGTGTAGTGTGTTACCAACATGCAGGGTGATGTAGTGTGTTAACATGCATGGTGGTGTAGTGTGTTGACAACATGCAGGGTGGTGTAGTGTGTTATCAACATGCAGGGTGATGTATTGTGTTAAGCGGCTCAAATTTGTACTGTCTTTCCGTTTTCAACCTATAATACCAGAAAATGGACATCAACTCAAAGAGCATTGAGGCTTCGACACCATCTTGCTTCTGGGCTGAAAGTACATTTGGCCAAACCTGTGCCCACCGAACTCCGTCTTTGAAGTCTTTTCCATGTATGAGAAATGGACATGTCCATTTGGTGATGTTTTGTCCATTTACCATAAGCAGCCACTTGCCATCTTGTGGAATTTTCTGGTACAGCAGACACATGTCCTAAAATGTATAACACAGAAACCAAATGTCCATGAGACTTTATTTGATGACTTCCTGGAAGACCGGGCCCTGGGGGACAGCCTGAGGCTGTCGGACAATTTAAATTACATCCGCGGACATCAAGCAAGGAACCGTACATTTGCTGTGCAGATAAGTGAAATGTTAATACATAACTCATTATAAAATCTCATGATTTCATTTCAGAATAAAGAGTAACATTTACATGTATTCAGTTTCATATATTGTTATGCAACTTCTTCTCAACCTTAGATAAATATTTAACATATCATACATGGTAAATATTGCACATAACTCAGTGGCAAATATATTATAATCTTGTATAATTTTTATTACTAATAAAATAAACCATATATTAAAGAAGGATTTTTAATTGAGACGGATTGTGTATGTTCACCATTCAGAGGGTACATTGGCAAGACAATATATTTAAGTGCCTTTGAACAGGGTATGGTTGTAGGTGCCAGGCGCACTGATTTCAGTGTGTCAAGGACTGCAACGCTGCTGGGTTTTTCATGCTCAACAGTTTCCTTTGTGTATCAAGAATGGTCTACCACCTAATGGACCTTCCACCAACTTGACAGTCAACATGGGCCAGCATCCCTGTGGAACACTTTCGAGTCCATGCCCATAGGCATTGAGGCTGTTCTGAGGGGAAAATGGATGCTACTCAATATTAGGAAGGTGTTCCTAATGTTTTATACTCTGTGTATTGATATCCTTGTCTAGCTTTATTTTTGTGACTGAGAACAGCTCGGCAGCTCCAGACAGACGGGCGGCTCTGGCAGCTCCGGACAGACGGGCGGCTCTGGCAGCTCCGGACAGACGGGCGGCTCTGGCAGCTCAGGACAGACGGGCGGCTCTGGCAGCTCCGGACTGACGGGCAGCTCCGGACAGACGGGCGGGTCTGCCAGATCTGGACAGATGGGCGGCTTGGCAGCTCCGGACAGACGGGCGGCTCTGGCAGCTCCGGACAGACGGGCGGCTCTGGCAGCTCCGGACAGACGGGCGGCTCTGGCAGCTCCGGACAGACGGGCGGCTCTGGCAGCTCCGGACAGACGGGCGGCTCTGGCAGCTCCGGACAGACGGGCGACTCTGGCAGCTCCGGACAGACGGGCGGCTCTGGCAGCTCCGGACAGACGGGCGGCTCTGGCAGCTCCGGACAGACGGGCGGCTCTGGCAGCTCCGGACAGATGGGAGAGAACCGTTACATTATGATTCAAAAAGGATTCCCCTTCAAACTGCTCTGATGTCCTAAAGATTTCAAATCGAAATTTCTTGATGTGAAACTTTTAAGTTGCATCCATTTGAAAATATCTACATTGGTCAGTCCATGGAAATACATGTATTTATTGTCACCAAATCATTTACGATATCTATGCCTTTAGTTTTCCATTTGGACCAATGTATCTGTGATTGGTGAATTCGGAAAAAGCTAATCAAGGATTGTTCTATAGGGTTGTGTTTTTAGGGAGTGATATTGGTTCGTGCAGAATACGTTAATTTACTTCAATATTGTTATAGTATTCTTAACTATAAAGTTGTTCATGTTCTGAACTTTAGCCTTAGAAAATAGACACGTAAAAATATTCTGGGGATGGACATGCGCATCTCCAATGTGTACACATTCCTCGTTAGTGCATTTAACTATATGTCATAAGTAAAAACCCTGTGTGGAGAGTTGATACAATTCCAAGTCTAGAAGGGCAAAACCACCCTGTGACTTAGGAAGATGTAAAACTTTCCTTTATATTCTATGAGTTTTATTTGCCCATATAAAGTCTGTTATGACCGAGTATACCTTTTTTAAAGAATGTCTTTGGTGGTGTAATTGGTATTACAGAGATGAAATCTAAAACACTTTGGGAGCCATTCTGAAGAGGTTTATTCTACCTGTAAGATTTATGGGAACAATGTTTTCCATTTAATTAGATCTGCTTTCATATTGTTGAATAATGGGATATCAAGTTATCTTTATATATTTGTTGTTTGTTGTTTTTTTAAATTTATTTGACCTATTTTACCCAAACTCAGAACTAGCCGTCTAAAGCATTAGCCCCCACCCAAACTCAGAACTAGCCCTCTAAAGCATTAGCCCCCACCCAAACTCAGAACGAGCCCTCTAAAGCATTAGCCCCCACCCAAACTCAGAACGAGCCCTGTAAAGCATTAGCCCCCACCCAAAATCAGAACGAGCCCTATAAAGCTTTAGCCCCCACCCAAACTCAGAACTAGCCCTCTAAAGCATTAGCCCCCACCCAAACTCAGAACTAGCCCTCTAAAGCATTAGCCCCCACCCAAACTCAGAACTAGCCCTCTAAAGCATTAGCCCCCACCCAAACTCAGAACTTGCCCTCTAAAGCATTAGCCCTCACCCAAACTCAGAACGAGCCCTCTAAAGCATTAGCCCTCACCCAAACTCAGAACAAGCCCTGTAAAGCTTTAGCTCCCCACCCAAACTCGGACAATTTTACTAGCCCTATGTTAGGCTGTTTTTATGTTATCCAGAGCATTGGTGATTGCAACTGTACTGCTGGTAACAATTTAATGATGCCTTTTTGCCAACGTTTACTGACAATGGCCATATTCAACAGGTGTTCAGCGTTTGTAAATTTGTCCGTTTTTCTGTGCTCTGGCACACTCAGATGAGTGCTCTAAAGTCAGAGATAATTGCATAGTGGATTATTTTGTTAAGACATGTAGCTAGCTATTTATCTAAACAATTAACAGTAAGCCTGACTCATAACGTTACTACCCTGCATTAATCTGCAGATAGCTAACCAATCAGGTTCAATGTTAGCTAGCTAGATAACATTAGGCTATAACTAGCAATGCAAATGGCTCTGAGATAATAATAATAATAATTATAATAATAATATCACAACACAGATCATACACGTAACGTTAGCTAGCGAGCCAGCCAGCTAATGTTAGCTAGCTGGCTAACCGGACACTTTAACTTGAAATGAAAAACTACTTTCGGACAAAATTAGAAATGTGTAATATCTGAAAATGAATCTAGACTATTTTACCCGTATACATGGATGGACGCTTCTCCCACTTTGCCCTTAGTTTACAGATGTAATCCATAAACAGGTGTCAATACAACAGCCTTCTGTGTCTCTTATCGACTCTCTGCATATTTGCAGTAAAACGCCAGATTTTGGTAAAATGCCAGACAGGAAGATTCCTGTCTTTTTCTGTGGCTAAACCAACTAGGCTCATAATTTAACAATTGTATTAGTATTTACAGATGGCATACACATTTTTTTATTAATTAAGGCACATGAAAGTTCACATGTTCCAGAAGGCATTTCTGACAAAAAGTTTATGTTCAAATGGCTCTCCTGTGAAGTAGTGACAAGCGATATACACCTAGTTTCCTGAAATGAGTCACATTTACATAAGAATTCAGACTTTTTACTCAGTACTTTGTTGAAGCACCTTTGGCTGCGATTAATGCCTTGAGTCTTCTTGGGTATGACGCTACAAATGTGGCACACCTGTATTTGTGGAGTTTCTCCCATTCTCAGATCCACTCAAGATCTCTCATGTTGGATGGGGAGCGTTGCTGCACAGCTATTTTCAGGTCTCTACAGAGAAGTTCAAGTCCGGACTCTGGCTGGGTCACTCAAGAACATTATGAGACTTGTCTCAAAGCCTTGTCTTGGCTGTGTGCTTAGGGTTGTTGTCCTGTTGGAAGGTGAACCTTCCTCCAGTCTGAGGTCCAGAGAGCTCTGGAGCAGGTTTTCATCAAAGATCTCTCTGTCCTTTGCTCCATTCATCTTTCCCTCAATCCTGACTAGTCTCCCAGTCCCTACCTCTGGAAAACATGATGCTGCCACCACCATGCTTCACCATAGGGACGGTGCCAGGTTTCCTCCAGACGTGATGCTTAGCATTCAGGTCAGAGAGTTCCATCTTGGTTTCATCAGACAAGAGAATCTTGTTTCTCATGGTTTGAGAGTCCTTTATTAAGTAACTGACTGACTTTAAGTGCGTACATCTATGTGACCTTTGACATTTAGGTCTGAAATCATTGGACATTAAACATTATTGTGCATTATCCTACTTACTACTGACAGAGATACCCCTCACAGGGACATTGCAGTCAACTCAGAGGCTACGCCTGAGGAAACGAATGCATACCAGAAGTCCAGCTACAGCAGAGCCATCAAACAGACAAATAGATAATACTGGAATGAGGTGGAATCCTGTCATATCAACAAAAAAATCTAAATGTGTTTAATTCAAGGAAGATCACTTGAAATTGCAATTTGTTCTAAAACAATTTGTTCTAAAACACTAAAATGTTTTGCATGTGAGGTGGGCAAAATTTCCTTCTGTGGCGAGGCGGGGGGCATTTTCATGAATATTCATGAGTCTCGACATAGAACGTCGGATGATTGGTTGAGCCTTCTGAATGCGTCACTTTGAGCCCTTACCAAAACAAAACAATCTTGCTGAGGGCCCCCAAAAGGCCAGAGCAGGCCCTGCATATGTATGTATAATGTACAATCAGTTAGTGAGAGAGAGTCATGTCTTTGGTCACGTTCACGTGGGTCAAACTAAACAAACAATGATTGGTTGATGATAGAACCTCCCACTATGCAGGTGATGGCTGCAGGATGACGTTGGTAAAGAGCAACTGCAGAAACTTGCAGATGACTACAGTAAATAGTAAATACCGTTGATTACGTGATTTTTGTCAAATTCATGTTGTCAACAAAAATGTTTATGTAATGTCTCTGTCTCTGTCTCTGTCTCTGACTCTCTCTCTCTGTCTCTCTCTCTCTGTCTCTCTGTCACTCTCTCTCTGTCTCTCTCTCTCTCTCTCTCTCTGTCTCTCTCTCTCTGTCTCTCTGTCACTCTCTCTCTCTCTCTCTCTCTCTCTCTCTCTCTCTCTCTCTCTCTGACTCACTCTCTCTGTCTCTCTGTAGCTCTCTCTCTCTCTCTCTCTCTCGCTCTCTCTCTCTCTCTCTCCCCAATCGTCCCTTTCACCTTTTTACTTCGGTGGGCTAAATCGGGGTCGTACAGAGTGTTTCTTAGTCCTAAAACAAATCTACTTAGGGACGAATGTATACATCTCACGCATATGGTTATGGGCTTCAAAAAAATAAGAATCCTGTACCATGTCAGATATAGAGTTGAAATGTATTCCATGTTGAGTTTGCATCCCAATATTAGACTCTATATACATCACAAAAGACAGATTTTTTTTTTTTACATAAACACCAGATTTTCGGCTGCTTTTTATTTAACTGTGAAAAATATGAATAACATTCCATCCATGAGGCCACTTGGTGACTTGACAGCAGGAATGGGCGACTCGATTTAGTCACATGTACAGTATTTTATTAAGACAATCATTCACAAGAATGAATAAAGTATGACGTAACATCAGATGTTGTTGAAGAACAGACGCTGATTCTCCTCTCCCACTACATTACCTTCAATAACATCACCCTCATAGGCTTTCTCCAATTACCCTCAATTACCTGTTCCCCAAGTTATCCCCAAGTTATCCTCCAATAACATGCCCCAATTAACCCCCTCCTGCCCCACCCGTCCCTACAAGCACCCCCTGGTGGCAGTGTGCCTGTTTTTTAGCCGGGGGCTCATTTCTCCCTATATCAGCATCTCCCCTTCTCTCCTCTTCCTCTCCCTCTTTCACTCTCTGCAGGAGATGCTAGACTGACAGACACTCATCCTCTCTGTCTGTCTGTCTGTCTCCCTCACCAGGATAAGGTTTACTGTTGATAGGTAGGGCAGAGATGGAACATGTTTTTCTGTGTGTCTATCACTGTTGTTTCATACAACTGTCTGGTTACAGGTGTCCGTGGTGAATGGTGTATAGTGTATGGTGTATCTCTTAATTACTAGCGTTTCTTTGTTCATGTCATTCTATTTACTCAGTGTTCTGTCTGTACGATCTTGCTTTGATCTCTCTCTTCCAGGTGACGGACTTTCCCAGTCCTCGACCTTGTCTCTATCCAGGTGATGTGCCTCTGTGGCTGGCTGTGGCTGCTCTGCTGCCTCCCTATCCCTGGGTATGTCTGGGGTCAGTCTGGAGGTGGAGGGGGGGCCTGTCGGCTGATGGCTAACCCCATCTCGGGCAGTGTTTATCGGGCAGGAGATGTGGTCATTGGAGGCCTGTTCCCCGTCCATGTGGAAGCCCCTCTACCAGAGCAGGAGTTCCGGAGTATTGAGGGAAATGTGACATGCACAATGTACGCAACTCCCAAGTGATGTGTGATGACAGCTTTGTGTCATTGTTTTCACGTGTAAAGTGTTTTCAGTTATCTCCTCTCTACCTGTCTCTTCCCTTCCTCCATCTGTCAGGTTTTACCAGCGTGCTTACCGCTGGCTACAGACTATGATCTTTGCGGTGGAGGAGATTAACCGCGACCCATTACTCCTTCCTAACCTCACCCTGGGGTTCCTGGCTGCTGACACATGCCTGGCAGAGGGAACCACTCTGGGGGCAGCCCTAGCCATGGTGACCGGCCAGGATGCCTCTGTGGCAGGAACAGAGTGTGGAGCAACCCCTGAGGTGCCCGTGATCATCGGTGATGCCCGCTCCTCAGCCTCCATCGTGGTGGCACAGACCCTCGGGCCGTTTGATTTACCCATGGTGAGGCATGGGGTTGGATTACAGACCGGGATGGAAAGAGATAACGACTCTCTTACAGATTACATTCAAATATATATCTAAATGACTTTCTTACAGATTACACTCAAATATATTTCTAGATAACACTTACACATTCAATTAAATATCTATCTTGATGACTCTATGTTCACGTTTCCTCTCTTTCTACAAATTCTTATTATCCCTGACTCTCTCTCTCTCTGTTCTCTTCCAGGTGAGTTATTTTGCCTCCTGTGCCTGTTTGAGTGACAACTGGAGGTACCCATCGTTCTTCCGTACAATACCCAGTGATGCCTTCCAGGCTCGGGGCATGGCCAGGCTGCTGCATCAGCTGGGCTGGGAGTGGGTGGGGCTGGTGTCAGGGGATGATGACTATGGAAAGTTTGGGGTTCAGATGCTTCTCCAAGATCTCCAAGGATCTGGGGTTTGTGTCGCCTACGCAGAGGTCATCCCCAAGGTACGACCTCACTCTGATGATTTCTGTCTCTCTTTAACTCTGCTTCGCCCACTCTCCATGAATATAAAATAGAAACACTCTCTCTGATTTTCTCTGACTCTCTTCCCTCTCTCTCACTGATGGTCATCCCCAAGGTACCATCTCAGAGACGGATGAAGCACATCGTGGACACAATCAGAGGATCTACTGCCAGAGTGGTGGTGACATTCGCTATCTCTCAGGATGCACGGGTAATCAGTTACTGGTCAGAGTATTGTTAAGTATTTGTTACACAACTGTAGCAGAGTGTTTTTGTCCTACCATATCTTGATGCCCTTTATAGACAAGTATTTTCTTATTGATAATCATGTACTTCAACCTGACTATCTTGATCTTTTTAACCGTCTCATTCTTCAGGCCCTGATGGAAGAGGTTGTCCGTCAGAACATAACAGACAGGCAGTGGATCGCCTCGGAAGCCTGGGTCACCTACTCTACTCTCTCTTCCCCCAAAAACCTGCCCTCTCTTGCCGGGACTATTGGATTTGCCCTGAAGAAAGCTGTCATTCCCAGCCTGGGGCCTTTCCTAACCCGCCTCCGTCCTGATGGGGAAAACCAGAAATCCGACCCCTTCCTGAGGGAATTGTGGGAGGAGATTTTTGGGTGTTCCCTGGGGATTGACCTTAACATGAACCCGTCGTCCCGGCGACAGTGTACTGGTTCAGAGGTCATAGGTGAGGGAAAGTTTACAACTAATGCTCTGTTTTGTGTGTCCTGATCCATTCCCGATGTTGTCTCAGTAAAATAAAGTGTCAATCCTAGGTGAGGGGGAGAGCCAGTATGCTGACGTGTCTCAGCTGAGAGCCAGCTACAATGTGTACAAGGCTGTTTACGCCATCGCCCACGCCATTCAGGACATGGTGGCCTGTTCACCAGGGGAGGGACCCTTTAATAGTGGACAGTGCCCTGACATCAGGAAGCTTCAGCCCAGCCAGGTGACAATACCATGTTGATCTGTTTTCAGGTTAACAACTCTAACGTCTCCAGTCAGGATACAATGGACACACTTTATAAGTGTTGAGCACTAAAATCCCTGAGCCACCACTGGTTCTAACTCTAAATCCTGTTCCAATAAACCTTTTGTCTTTGAGATTGCTCATTATCTGAGGAGAGTGAACTTCAGTACTCCTGTGGGGGATTTGATCCACTTCGACATGAATGGTGATCCGCCTGCCTCTTATGACATCATCAACTGGCATGTGACCCACGAGGGGACGGCAGAGTTTGTCCAGGTCGGCCATTTTCTGTCTTCGGTCGGAGTGGACGACCAGTTTCACATCAATATGGAGAAGGTGGTGTGGGGAGGAGGCAGCGGAGATGAGGTGAGTACCACTTAGCTGGGTTTCTCTGGGGCAGAGAGGAGTGTGTGTGTGTGTGTGTGTGTGTGTGTGTGTGTGTGTGTGTGTGTGTGTGTGTGTGTGTGTGTGTGTGTGTGTGTGTGTGTGTGTGTGTGTGTGTGTGTGTGTGTGTGTGTGTGTGTGTGTGAGAAAGAAACTTGTTTAGTTTCTCACCCTGACATACAGCAAAGAGAAAGACAGGAATAAAACAAATAACACATGAATGTTCAGTCAGGAAGCTCTGTTAACAATATGATACTGAATGTTTTAGTCAACAATTTACTCACTGTCAACTGAATGTTAGTTCAGACAGGAAGCTCTGTCAACAATATGCAAAGAGAAAGACATGATACTGAAAGGTCAGACAGGAAAACAATATGATACTGACATGAATGTTCAGTCAGGAAGCTCTGTTAACAATATGATACTGAATGTTAGTTCAGACAGGAAGCTCTGTCAACAATATGATACTGAATGTTAGTTCAGACAGGAAGCTCTGTCAACAATATGATACTGAATGTTAGTTCAGACAGGAAGCTCTGTCAACAATATGATACTGAATGTTAGTTCAGACAGGAAGCTCTGTCAACAATATGATACTGAATGTTAGTTCAGACAGGAAGCTCTGTCAACAATATGATACTGAATGTTAGTTCAGACAGGAAGCTCTGTCTGTTAGTTCAGACAGGAAGCTCTGTCAACAATATGATACTGACTGTTAGTTCAGACAGGAAGCTCTGTCAACAATATGATACTGTCAACAATATGATACTGAATGTTAGTTCAGACAGGAAGCTCTGTCAACAATATGATACTGACTGTTAGTTCAGACAGGAAGCTCTGTCAACAATATGATACTGAATGTTAGTAAAGTCAGGAAGCTCTGTCAACAATATGATACTAAATGTTAGGTCAGACAGGAAGCTCTGTCAACAATATGATACTGAATGTTAGTTCAGTCAGGAAGCTCTGTCAACAGTATGATACTGAATGTTTGTTCAGACAGGAAGCTCTGTCAACAATATGATACTGAATGTTGGTTCAGACAGGACGCTCTGTCAAAATATGATACTGAATGTTAGTTCAGTCAGGAAGCTCTGTCAACAGTATGATACTGAATGTTTGTTCAGACAGGAAGCTCTGTCAACAATATGATACTGAATGTTGGTTCAGACAGGACGCTCTGTCAAAATATGATACTGAATGTTTGTTCAGACAGGAAGCTCTGTTATCAATATGATACTGAATGTTAGGTCAGACAGGACGCTCTGTTAACAATATGATACTGAATGTTAGTTCAGACAAGAAGCTCTGTTAACAATATGATACTGAATGTTAGGTCAGACAGGAAGCTCTGTCAACAATATGATACTGAATGTTAGGTCAGACAGGAAGCTCTGCCAACAATATGATACTGAATGTTAAATATTTACGTGGTCAGATTCCTCACATAGTCCCCAGAGGGTCCCAGCAAACCTGTGTGTGTGTGTGTGTGTGTGTGTGTGTGTGTGTGTGTGTGTGTGTGTGTGTGTGTGTGTGTGTGTGTGTGTGTGTGTGTGTGTGTGTGTGTGTGTAATAGTGGTGATGATGATGATGATGATGACTGCGTCCTCCCCACCGTCTGGTAGGTCCCTGTGTCTATATGCAGTGCTGCCTGTCCCCCTGGTACCAGACATGCGGTACAGAAGGGGAGGCCCGTCTGCTGCTTTGACTGTCTGTCCTGCGCTGAGGGAGAGATCAGCAACACAACAGGTCGTCTATCAACTTTTCTCATTCCAATTCATATTTGACTGGTCCTGATCCTGACTTGTACAGGTCCTGACTGGTCCTGGTTCTGACTGGTCCCCATTCTTACTGGTCCTGATTCTGACTGGTCCTGATCCTGACTGGTCCTGGTTCTGACTGGTCCTGATCCTGACTGGTCCTGGTTCTGACTGGTCCCCATTCTTACTGGTACTGATTCTGGCTGATCCTGACTGGTCCTGATTCTGACTGATCCTGGTCCTGACTGGTCCTGACTGGTCCTCATTCTGAATGGTTCTGACTGGCCCTGGTTCTGACTGGTCCTGGTTCTGACTGGTCCTGGTCCTGACTGGTTCTGATTCTGACTCTTGATTTCTGTTCCTTCTCTGTCAGGGTCAGTTGAGTGTAGCAGGTGTCCAGAGCGGTTCTGGTCCAACCCAGATCGTACGGCCTGCGTCCCACAGCTGGTGGACTTCCTCTCCTACAGCGACACCATGGGCGTCATCCTGTCCGTCATCTCAGTTTCCGGGGCAACGCTCACAGCTGGTGCCCTGGCCACCTTCTTCTACCACCGCCATACTCCCCTGGTGAGTTGAATCATGTGATCATAGAAATACAGTGAATAGAACGGGTGTCCCCATTCAAGTCAATGATGGCATAATGGATGGACTGACAGGCATTTTGGATGCGTTCATAAATTCACTCTGGCTAATCTACTCCGATTTCAGAGCACTCTGCTCTGATTCTAAATACTGTAGCTTAATTCAATTGTTGCCAGCAACCCAGTTGTAGTCACCAACGCGCTGGATAACACGAAAGTAGCCAAACCAGCTTCGTTAGGGCAAATAAAATGGTCAGAGTGAGGTGATCTCTCATTTATGTCTGGAAGTAGCTAGCAAACTAGCTAACTTTAGCAAGTTCAATTGAGTGCTTGACTGCCGTTGCTCGGATCAACCCTACTCCTCGGCCAGAGCGTCCAGTGGGTTCTCTAAATCCTCCAGGAGCGAAAACCTCTGAATTTACCAGCAGACAATCTGACAAACATCTGAGTTTACAAACACCCAGAGTGCACTCTGAGCGCTCTCTGGCACTTCAGAGTGAATTTACTACCCTTTGAGTGTTCCCGATGTCAGGAAGTAAAAGCTGGAAGTGTACCCTTCAATCTGTACTGTGATTTGTTGAGTCAACTCTACTGTCATTGCAAACAATACATTCCATTGCATGAGCCACATCAGTTGGTATAATTTTTTAAATATATATATATGTATATATATATTTTTTACCTTTATTTATACAGGTTTTCTCATTTAGATAACATCTCTTTTTCAAGAGAGACAACCTGTGGTTACCGAGGTTACCCATTGACTGACAGAAAATAGTTAACTTTTTTCAAACACAATTTTATTGTGGTCTGCTTGTTTTTAGTCAAGTTCAAAACTATATTTAAGAAAACTGCAATATGTCTGAAGATGACTTTTTAACATTGTATTCTCCAGAACATTCTCACAATTTCGTAAAGTGTAATATTGTAGGGCTTCCCTCATGCAACCTTTTCATGACGATGCTAGCAGCCACTCGCTAGCTACTGACCAGAACATTAAGCTAGCCAAGACCAACAACACATACAAACAGACTATACAACTACAAGTAGAGAGTGGAGTTACTAACAGACTATATAACTACAAGTAGTGAGTGGAGTTACTAACAGACTTTACAACTACAAGTTGTGAGTGGAGTTACTAACAGACTATACAACTACAAGTAGTGAGTGGAGTTACTAACAGACTTTACAACTACAAGTTGTGAGTGGAGTTACTAACAGACTATACAACTACAAGTAGTGAGTGGAGTTACTATACAAACAGACTATACAACTAACAGACTATACAAAAGTTACTAACAGACTATACAACTACAAGTGAGTGGAGTTACTAACAGACTATACAACTACAAGTAGTGAGTGGAGTTACTAACAGATATACAACTCAAGTAGTGAGTGGAGTTACTAACAGACTATACAAACTATAAGTAGTGAGTGGAGTTACTAACAGACTATACAACTACAAGTAGTGAGTGGAGTTACTAACAGACTATACAACTTCAAGTAGTGAGGGGAGTTACTAACAGACTATACAACTACAAGTAGTGAGTGGAGTTACTAACAGACTATACAACTACAAGTAGTGAGTGGAGTTATTAACAGACTATACAACTACAAGTAGTGAGTGGAGTTACTAACAGACTATACAACTTCAAGTAGTGAGGGGAGTTACTAACAGACTATACAACTATAAGTAGTGAGTGGAGTTACTAACAGACTAACAGACTATACAACTACAAGTAGTGAGTGGAGTTACTAACAGACTATACAACTACAAGTAGTGAGTGGAGTTACTAACAGACTATACAACTACAAGTAGTGAGTGGAGTTACTAACAGACTATACAACTACAAGTAGTGAATGGAGTTATTAACAGACTATACAACTACAAGTAGTGAGTGGAGTTACTAACAGACTATACAACTACAAGTAGTGAGTGGAGTTACTAACCGACTATACAACTTCAAGTAGTGAGTGGAGTTACTAACATACTATACAACTACAAGTAGTGAGTGGAGTTACTAACAGACTATACAACTACGAGTAGTGAGTGTAGTTACTAACAGACTATACAACTACAAGTAGTGAGTGGAGTTACTAACAGACTATACAACTATAAGTAGTGAGTGGAGTTACTAACAGACGACACAACTACAAGTTGTGAGTGGGGTTACTAACAGACTATACAACTACAAGTCGTGAGTGGAGTTACTAACATACTATACAACTACAAGTAGTGAGTGGAGTTACTAACAGACTATACAACTACAAGTAGTGAGTGGAGCTACTAACAGGCTATACAACTACAAGTAGTGAGTGGAGTTACTAACAGACTTTACAACTACAAGTTGTGAGTGGAGTTACTAACAGACTATACAACTACAAGTAGTGAGTGGAGTTACTAACAGATTATACAACTACAATTAGTGAGTGGAGTTACAAACAGACTAACAGACTATACAACTACAAGTAGTGAGTGGAGTTACTAACAGACTATACAACTTCAAGTAGTGAGTGGAGTTACTAACAGACTATACAACTACAAGTAGTGAGTGGAGTTACTAACAGTCTATACAACTACAAGTGGTGAGTGGAGTTACTAAATTACTATACAACTACAAGTAGTGAGTGGAGTTACTAACAGACTATACAACTACAAGTTGTGAGTGTAGTTACTAACAGACTATACTACTACAAGTAGTGAGTGGAGTTACTAACAGACTATACAACTGTAAGTAGTGAGTGGAGTTACTAACAGACGACACAACTACAAGTAGTGAGTGTAGTTACTAACAGACTATACAACTACAAGTAGTGAGTGTTACTAACAGACTATACAACTACAAGAGTGGTGTTACTAACAGACTATACAACTACAAGTTGTGAGTGGAGTTACTAACAGACTATACAACTACAAGTAGTGAGTGGAGTTACTAACAGACTATACAACTACAAGTAGTGAGTGGAGTTACTAACAGACTATACAACTACAAGTAGTGAGTGGAGTTACTAACAGACTATACAACTACAAGTAGTGAGTGGAGTTACTAACAGTAGTTAGTTAGTGGAGTTACCAACAGACTATACAACTACAAGTAGTGAGTGGAGTTACTAACAGACTATACAACTACAAGTAGTGAGTGGAGTTACTAACAGACTATACAACTACAAGTAGTGAGTGGAGTTACTAACAGACTATACAGCTACAAGTAGTGAGTGGAGTTACTAACAGACTATACAACTACAAGTAGTGAGTGGAGTTACTAACAGACTATACAACTACAAGTAGTGAGTGGAGTTACTAACAGACTATACAACTACAAGTAGTGAGTGGAGTTACTAACCGACTATACAACTTCAAGTAGTGAGTGGAGTTACTAACATACTATACAACTACAAGTAGTGAGTGGAGTTACTAACAGACTATACAACTACGAGTAGTGAGTGTAGTTACTAACAGACTATACAACTACAAGTAGTGAGTGGAGTTACTAACATACTATACAACTATAAGTAGTGAGTGGAGTTACTAACAGACGACACAATTACAAGTTGTGAGTGGGGTTACTAACAGACTATACAACTACAAGTCGTGAGTGGAGTTACTAACATACTATACAACTACAAGTAGTGAGTGGAGTTACTAACAGACTATACAACTACAAGTAGTGAGTGGAGCTACTAACAGGCTATACAACTACAAGTAGTGAGTGGAGTTACTAACAGACTTTACAACTACAAGTTGTGAGTGGAGTTACTAACAGACTATACAACTACAAGTAGTGAGTGGAGTTACTAACAGATTATACAACTACAATTAGTGAGTGGAGTTACAAACAGACTAACAGACTATACAACTACAAGTAGTGAGTGCAGTTACTAACAGACTATACAACTTCAAGTAGTGAGTGGAGTTGCTAACAGACTATACAACTACAAGTAGTGAGTGGAGTTACTAACAGACTATACAACTACAAGTGGTGAGTGGATTTACTAAATTACTATACAACTACAAGTAGTGAGTGGAGGTACTAACAGACTATACAACTACAAGTTGTGAGTGTAGTTACTAACAGACTATATACTACAAGTAGTGAGTGGAGTTACTAACAGACTATACAACTGTAAGTAGTGAGTGGAGTTACTAACAGACGACACAACTACAAGTAGTGAGTGTAGTTACTAACAGACTATACAACTACAAGTAGTGAGTGGTGTTACTAACAGACTATACAACTACAAGTTGTGAGTGGAGTTACTAACAGACTATACAACTACAAGTAGTGAGTGGAGTTACTAACAGACTATACAACTACAAGTAGTGAGTGGAGTTACTAACAGACTATACAACTATAAGTAGTGAGTGGAGTTACTAACAGACTATACAACTACAAGTAGTGAGTGGAGTTACTAACAGACAATACAGCTACAAGTAGTTAGTGGAGTTACCAACAGACTATACAACTACAAGTAGTGAGTGGAGTTACTAACAGACTATACAACTACAAGTAGTGAGTGGAGTTACTAACAGACTATACAACTACAAGTAGTGAGTGGAGTTACTAACAGACTATACAGCTACAAGTAGTGAGTGGAGTTACTAACAGACTATACAACTACAAGTAGTGAGTGGAGTTACTAACAGACTATACAACTACAAGTAGTGAGTGGAGTTACTAACAGACTATACAACTACAAGTAGTGAGTGGAGTTACTAACAGGCTATACAACTACAAGTAGTGAGTGGAGTTACTAATAGACTATACAACTACGAGTAGTGAGTGGAGTTACTAACAGACAAGTTAAATATCTCAACCTGTGATAAAATGTTTTACACACAAATTTAGCCTACTTGTTCACCAGGTCACCACATTTCCCACTCTCCCACACCAAATAGCTTGAAGCCAAGCGACTCTTCTCGCAGGCTTATCTTGTTACGTGTCATGGAACAACATAGCAGCTTCTTCAGCATGTTTTGTTATATCTCTGTAACAACAAATTTGACGATAAAGTTGATAATTTTACATAGGGGGTCATTAGGAAAGAATGTTTGTTTTTCCCACTTTGTGGGCGTGGTCGAGAGGAATTTCTTATTTTATGTGAATATTGACTCAGAGTATCAGTTCAGATCAAATGTTATTGGTCACATATTGATCACACATCAGATGTTATTGGTCACATATTTAACAGATGTTATTGGTCACTCACATATTTAGCAGATGTTATTGGTCACATATTTAGCAGATGCTATTGGTCACATATTTAACAGATGTTATTGGTCACATACACATATTTAACAGATGTTATTGGTCCATTTTTAACAGATGTTATTGGTCACATACTCATATTTAACAGATGTTATTGGTCCATATTAAACAGATGTTATTGGTCACATACACATATTTAACAGATGTTATTGGTCCATATTTAACAGATGTTATTGCTCCATATTTAACAGATATTATTGGTCACATATTTAACAGATATTATTGGTCACATATTTAACATATGTTATTGGTCCATATTTAACAGATGTTATTGGTCCATATCTAACAGATGTTATTGGTCCATAATTTACAGATGTTATTGGTACATATTTAACAGATGTTATTGCTCCATATTTAACAGATGTTATTGGTCACATATTTAACAGATGTTATTGGTCCATATTTAACAGCTGTAATTGGTCACATAATTAGCAGAAGTTTTTGGTCACATATTTAATAAATGTTATTGGTCATATTTAAGAGATGTTAATGGTCACATACTCATATTTAACAGATGTTATTGGTCAGATATTTAACAGATGTTATTGGTCCATATTTAACAGATGTTATTGGTCACATACACATATTTAACAGATGTTATTGGTCCATATTTAACAGATGTTATTGGTCACATATTAAAACAGATGTTAATGGTCATATTTAAGAGATGTTAATGGTCACATATTAAAACAGATGTTATTGGTCACATACTCATATTTAACAGATGTTATTGGTCCATATTTAACGGATGTTATTGGTCACATATTAAAACAGATGTTATTGGTCACATTAAAACAGATGTTATTGGTCCATATTTAACAGATGTTATTGTTCACATACACATATTTAACAGATGTTATTGGTCCATATTTAACATATGTTATTGGTCACATACACCTGTATTTAGCAGATGTTATTGTTCACATATTTAGCAGATGTTTTTGGTCACAAATTTAACGTATGTTATTGGTCACATATTTAGCAGATGTTATTGGTCACATATTTAACAGATGTGATTGGTCACATATTTAACAGATGTGATTGGTCACATATTTAACAGATGTTATTGGTCAGATATTTAGCAGATGTTATTGGTCACATTCACATATTTAACCTCTCTTGGGTAGGGGGCAGTATTTTTACGTCCGGATGAAAAGCATGCCCAAAGTAAACTGCCTGTTACTCAGTCCCGGAAGCCATGCATGTAATTGATATATTTGGATAGAAAACACTCTAAAGATTCTAAAACTGTTAAAATTATGTCTGTGAGTGTAACAGAACTGATATGGCAGGAAAAACCCAGAGGACAACCCCCCCCAAAAAAAAGAACTGCCGGCCACTGTTTTCAATGGCTGTCACTTTTATTATAGGGCCAAGTCCTCCCAGATTGCAGTTCCTTGGGCTTCCACTAGATGTCAACAGTCCTTAGAAAGAGTTTCAGGCTGTTTTTTTTTAAATGAGCCATAAATTGTAGTTTTTCTAGGTGGCTCCCATTTCGGCTGTCGTGTTTCCAAGCGCGTGGAAGAGCACCTGCATCCGTTCTTTGCGGATGTTGGCCAGGTGATACGCTACTGTCCCACCTGCCCATAAGAAGTTAACAGATGTCATTGGTCACATACACATATTTAACAGATTCTATTGCGGGTGTAAGGAACTGCTTGTGACGTAGCGAAATGTTACCGAAATTTGTCATACTGTATAAGGATAAGATTTATGATGTTACTGAATTTTCATTCTCTGTCTCATTTCAGGTGAAAGCCAACAACTCTGAGCTCAGCTTCCTGCTCTTGCTGTCACTCAAGCTCTGCTTCCTGTGTGCACTGGTTTTCATTGGCCGGCCGAAGCCATGGACTTGCATGCTGAGACACACCCTATTTGGTATAAGCTTTGTGTTCTGCATCTCCTGTCTGCTCAGCAGGACTGTGGTGGTGCTGGTGGCCTTCAGGGCCACTCTGCCTGGAGAGAACCTGATGAGATACTTCAGCCCCACGCAGCAGAGGATGGGAATCTCCATCTGCACACTCATCCAGGTGAACATCTAGTTTTTACTATTGGAATGTATTTATTTCCTTCACTGACCGTATTCTGTTGTTATGGTGACTGTGCTTTGTCCTTCCAAACCCCGTTCCCTTCCACAGGTGCTGATCTGTGTGCTGTGGCTGGTCGTAGCTCCACCCCGGCCGGCTGAGAGGGGCGGCACAGAGGGTCGGGGGCCGAGGGTGGTCCTGGAGTGTGACGTGGGCTCTGTGGTCGGCTTCTCTCTGGTGCTGGGCTACATCGGCTTGCTGGCCTCGCTCTGTCTCCTCTTAGCCTTCCTGGCCAGGAAACTCCCTGACAACTTCAATGAGGCCAAGTTCATCACCTTCAGCATGCTGATCTTCTGTGCTGTATGGATCTCCTTCGTCCCTGCCTACGTCAGCTCTCCTGGGAAGTACACTGTAGCTGTGGAGATCTTTGCCATCTTAGCATCCAGCTTTGGGCTGCTGTTCTGTCTGTTTGCTCCTAAGTGTTTCATCATCCTCCTGAGACCAGAGAGAAACACCAAGAAACACATGATGTCCAAATAGAAACCACCAAGAAACACATGATGTCCAAATAGAAACCACCAAGAAACACATGATGTCCAATTAGAAACCACCAAGAAACACATGATGTCCAATTAGAAACCACCAAGAAACACATGATGTCCAAATAGAAACCACCAAGAAACACATGATGTCCAATTAGAAACCACCAAGAAACACATGATGTCCAAATAGAAACCACCAAGAAACACATGATGTCCAATTAGAAACCACCAAGAAACACATGATGTCCAATTAGAAACCACCAAGAAACACATGATGTCCAAATAGAAACCACCAAGAAATACATGATGTCCAATTAGAAACAACAAAGAAACACATGATGTCCAATTAGAAACCACCAAGAAACACATGATGTCCAAATAGAAACCACCAAGAAACACATGATGTCCAAATAGAAACCACCAAGAAACACATGATGTCCAAATAGAAACCACCAAGAAACACCTCTATTGACCACAGGAGTGTGTTGTTGTGCCTCCTCAAAGTCAGTTATTGTAATAAATGATCCTCCATCTTACATTGATCCTCACTCAGCTTGTCCTCTTAACACCTCTATTAGCTTATTGTAGTGTTTGACAGGTGTCCTAATCAAATCGAATGAAACGAGAGTGTTCTCTCACTGCAGGCTCACAAGCTTTCATTCTCCTCTTCTTTCAGTGCTCAGTCAGAAATCAACCCCCTGTCTGCTCCCTAGCCCCCTAGCTCCTAGCCCCTAGCCCCTGATTTGATGGGTTTAGGAAACATAGTAGTAACTTCAACCAGCTCTCTGGTAGGATATCTCTTCTCACAGAGCCCTCTAACAGGGAGAGAGGATCAGAGAGAGGCTCGGTCACTAGAGGCCTGGCGAGGCTATATAGGATGTAGCCCTGCAGGCTAACACAGGCCAGAGTGATGAGAGAGTCCAGAGTGATGAGAGGTGCCAGAGTGATGAGAGAGGGGCCAGAATGATGAGAGGGGCCAGAGTGATGAGAGAGAGACCAGAGTGATGAGAAAGGGGCCAGAGTGATGAGAGAGGGGCCAGAGTGATGAGTGAGGGACCAGAGTAATGAGAGAGAGGTCCGAGTGATGAGAGGTGATGAGAGAGAGACCAGAGTGATGAGAAAGGGGCCAGAGTGATGAGAGAGGGGCCAGAGTGATGAGTGAGGGACCAGAGTAATGAGAGAGAGGTCCGAGTGATGAGAGGTAATGAGATAGAGACCAGAGTGATGAGAAAGGGGCCAGAGTGATGAGAGAGGGGCCAGAGTGATGAGAGGGGCCAGAGTGATGAGAGAGAGACCAGAGTGATGAGAAAGTCTGAGTGAAGAGAGAGAGGCCAGAGTGATGAGAGAGAGGCCAGAGTGATGAGAGAGAGGCCAGAGTGATGAGAGAGGGGCCAGAGTGATGAGAGGTGATGAGAGAGGGGCCAGAGTGATGAGAGGGGCCAGAGTGATGAGAGAGAGACCAGAGTGATGAGAAAGTCTGAGTGAAGAGAGAGAGGCCAGAGTGATGAGAGAGAGACCAGAGTGATGAGAGAGAGGCCAGAGTGATGAGAGAGGGGCCAGAGTGATGAGAGGTGATGAGAGAGGGGCCAGAGTGATGAGAGGGGCCAGAGTGATGAGAGAGGGGCCAGAGTGATGAGTGAGGGACCAGAGTGGTGAGAAAGGGGCTAGAGTGATGAG
Organism: Oncorhynchus masou masou; assembly: GCF_036934945.1. NCBI lineage: Eukaryota > Metazoa > Chordata > Actinopteri > Salmoniformes > Salmonidae > Oncorhynchus > Oncorhynchus masou. Next base: position 83,097,279 of record NC_088220.1, on the reverse strand, counting down.
AGAGAGGCCAGAGTGATGAGAGAGGGCCAGAGTGATGAGAGAGTGGCCGGAGTGATGAGAGAGGGGCCAGAGTAATGAGAGAGAGGCCAGAGTAATGTGAGAGAGGTCAGAGTGATGAGAGAGAGGTCAGAGTGATGAGAGAGGCCAGAGTGATGAGAGAGGGGACAGAGTGATGAGAGAGGGGACAGAGTGATGAGAGAGGTCAGAGTGATCAGAGAGAGGTCAGAGTGATGAGAGAGAGGCCAGAGTGATGAGAGAGGGGCCAGAGTGATGAGTGAGGGACCAGAGTAATGAGAGAGGTTCGAGTGATGAGAGGTGATGAGAGAGAGACCAGAGTAATGAGAAAGGGGCCAGAGTGATGAGAGAGGGGACAGAGTGATGAGTGAGGGACCAGAGTGATGAGTGAGGGTCCAGAGTGATGAGAGAGAGGCCAGAGTGATGAGAGAGGGGCCAGAGTAATGAGAGAGAGGTCTGAGTGATGAGAGAGAGGCCAGAGTAATGAGAGAGAGGTCAGAGTGATGAGAGAGAGGCCAGAGTGATGAGAGAGGGGCCAGAGTGATGAGAGGTGATGAGAGAGGGGCCAGAGTGATGACAGGGGCCAGAGTGATGAGAGAGGGACCAGAGTGATGAGAGAGAGGTCCGAGTGATGAGAGAGAGGCCAGAGTAATGAGAGAGAGGTCAGAGTGATGAGAGAGAGGCCAGAGTGATGAGAGAGGGGCCAGGGTGATGAGAGGTGATGAAAGAGGGGCCAGAGTGATGAGAGAGGCACCAGAGTGATGAGAGAGAGTGAGACCAGAGGGCCAGAGTGATGAGAAAGGGGCCAGAGTGATGAGAGAGAGGGGCCAGAGTAATGAGTGAGGGACCAGAGTAATGAGAGAGAGGTC